>NC_081566.1:6460039-6493706 GCF_022355385.1 Mustela nigripes
GGGGACGCCTGGGTGGCTCAGTGGGTTAAAGCCTCTGTCTTTGGCTCAGGTCATGATCCCAGGGTCCTGGGATCGAGCCCCGCATCGGGCTCTCTGCTCTGCAGGGAGCCTGCTTCCTCCTCTCTCTCTCTCTGCCTGCCTCTCTGCCTACGTGTGATCTCTGTCTGTCAAATAAATAAAAAATCTTAAAATAAAAAAAAGAGGATAGATAGGAAAAGACTTATAATTGCCTCCTTCTCCTCCTCTAGGACGTAGGAAAAAGAAGCCTCGGTTTCAAATTAGAGGTATAGTTTGATTATGTCTTACAGCTGCATATTTGATCAGAATTATGTTTGGGACTTAACTGTAACTATAGGATATTTCACCTAAGCGTGAACAGAAAAATTATGCGGTTTTTGATTGGATGCAGGAGAACTAGGATGACAGGGTGTGTTTAAAGGGGAAAATGGGAACCTAAAATAAAGTTACTTTATGATCACTGGCATAAACCATACCCTTTTCACTCAGTATGTTTACATCAAGTCTACCCAGTATTTTGATAGATTTTCATATGTAAGAAAAAGATCTCTGTTCTCTTAAGTCCTTTTTCCTTGGGGTAATCATAAATAACCAATGATTCCAGTCATTCCTGTACTTGACAGACATATTCATGGTCTCTTATAGATCTCATCATTTTCATGATAATTATTGATGTTAAGTCACCATCCCACTCACCCCAAGATAAGAATTTCTCAATCACAGAGGCAGTATCTTATTCCTCTTTGTATCTTTAACCTATAGTATGGTAAGTTTCCATTAACGTTGGTTGAAAGATATCAAATGAATGAGTCAGTTAAGGAAACAGTTTCTTCAGCGAAAATTTAAAAAATAATAATGCTTTTACTCTATTCCATTTTTCTTCTTGCCAATTTTCATCTTGCCAATCAATTCTCCTATTAATAGGATATTTAGAAAAATGCATTCCACAGAGGTAATGAGATCTCATGAGGTACTTGTTGATTTAATGTGCACATGCCTGAAAGCAGTGTGGGAATGTACACATTACAGGAGTACAGCTAATTGTTAAAAAATGGAATTCTGAATTTTTCTCATTCTCTGAAAAATTATTTTGAATGTTACTATTCCCATCCAGGAGAAAGTAATGGTACTATATTCACGGCCTATGGAGTATTAGCTTGGTCCCTCAAAGAGATATAAAAATGCCTGCAAGTCATTTTTGTGGGACTCTGCTTTTTACCACTCTGACTGTATTTATCAAAAATGCAGCCACCATATAAGGCAAATAAAACCAAGCACACTGAATACAACAGAAAACTAAAAAATAGACTTCATCATATTCTATTTCAAGGTTATGATGATACAGAGAACAAAGACACACAGTGAAAGAGCCAGCAGTTTTTCTGCAAGAATGGACTGGACATTATGTAGATAAAATTCATTTTTATATTCCATCATCATATAACACTGGTGTGTCCTTACGATCAGGCATCTTGTTGGGCTCCTTGCTCCTGTGACATGCCCTCTCTTTCACTTTAAAAATATGCTTTTACAATAGGACCATTCTTTATGATGTCTACAAGAGACACATTTTGAACCTAAAGATATATCCAGACTGAAAGTGAAGGGACGGAGAACCATCTTTCATGTACATGGGCCTCAAAAGAAAGCTGAGGTAGCAATTCTCATATCAGATAAACTTGATTTTAAGCTAAAGACGTAGTTAGATAAACAGAAGGACATCATTCTTGAAGGGTCTATCTACCAAGAAGATCTAACATTTGTAAATATTTATGCCCCCAAAATGAGAGCAGCCAACTACATAAGCCAACTGTTAATCAAAATAAGGAGTCATATGAATAAGAATGCACTAATTGTAGGGGATCTTAACATGCCACTCTCAGCAACAGACAGATCATCTAAGCAGAAAACCAACAAAGAAACCAGAGCTTTGAATGACTTATTGGACCAGATAGACCTCATAAATATATAATAGAACATTCCACCCTAAAACATAAGAATTCTCATTCTTCTCGAGCACACATGGAACTTTATCCAGAATAGACTACATACTGGGTCACAAATCAGGTCTCAACTGATACCAGAAGATTGAGATTATTCCCTGTGTATTCTCAGACCACAATGCTTTGAAACTGAACTCAATCACAAGAAAAAGTTTGGAAGGAATTCAAACACTTGGAAGCTAAAGACCATCTTGCTCAAGAATGTCTGGATCAACCAGGAAATCCAAGAAGAACTTAAATAATTCATGGAAACCAATGAGAATGAACTCACATCAGTCCAAAACTATGGAATATGGCAAAGGCATCGGATCTAAGGGGGAAATACATAGCCAGCTAAGTCTCACTCAAAAAAACCAAACAAACAAACAAAAAAAACTGAAAAATCCCAAACACACCAACTCTATACCTTAAAGAACTGGAAAATCAACAACAAATTATGCCAACTCCCTCCACAAGAAGGGAAATAATTAAGATTAGAGCAGAGATCAATGAGTTAGAAACTAGAGATACAATAGAACACATCAATGAAACTAGAAGCTGGTTCTTTGAACTTTGAAAGAATTAATAAGATCCATAAACCACTGGCCAAATTAATCCAAAAGAAAAGAGAGAGGAGCCAAATTAATAAAATTATGGATGAAAGGTGAGAGACCACGACTAATACCAAGGAAATAGAAATAATCATCAGAAATTATCATGAGAAATAAGTTAAGCAACCTAGAAGAAATGGATGCATTCCTGGAAACCTATAAACTTCCAAGACTGAAACAGAAAGAAACTGACAATCTGAACAGACCAATATCTAATAATGAGATTGAAGCAGTGATCAAAAACCTCCCAAAACACAAGAGTCCAGGACCAGACAGATTCCCTGAGGAATTCTACCAAACATTTAAAGGAGAAATAATACGTATTCTCCTGAAGCTGTTTCAAAAAATAGAAACAGAACCTTCCAGAGTGTTTCTATGAAGCCAGCATTACCTTGATCCCCAAACCAGGCAAAGACCCAATAAAAAAGGAGAATTTCAGAGCAATATCCTTGATGAATATGGATGCTAAGATTCTCAACAAGATTCTAGCTAACAGGATCCATCAGTATATTAAAAAGATTATCTACCATGACCAGGTGGGATGCAAGGATTTATCTTTGGGATGCAAGGGTGGTTCAACATTCGCAAATCAATCAATGTGATAGAAAAAATAGAAAGAAAGAAGAACCACATGGTCCTCTCAATTGATGCAGAAAAAGCATTTGACAATATACAACATCTCTTCCTGATTAAACTCTTCAAAGTATAGGGCTAGAGGGAACATCCCTCAACTTCATAAAATCTATTATGAAAAACCCATTGCAAATACCATTCTCAATGGGGAGAAGATGACAGCCTTCCCTTTGAGATTAGGAACATGACAAGAATGCCCACTCTCACCACTGTTGTTCAACATAGTATTAGAAGACGTAACAACAGCAATCAGACAACAAAAAGAAATAGAAGGTATTCAAATTGGCAATGAATAAAGTTAAAGTTTCTCTTCACAGATGACGTGATCCTTTATATGGAAAACCCAAGACTCCACCCCCAAATTACTAGAACTCATACAGCAATTCAGTAATGTGGCAGAATATAAAATTAGTGTACAGAAATCAGTTACTTTCTTACACACTAACAATGAAACTATAGAAGGGAAATTAGAGAATTGGTTCCATTTACTATAGCACCAAGAACCATAAGATACCTTGGAATAAACCTAGCCAAAGAGGTAAAGGATCTGTACTCAAGGAACCACTGAACACTCATGAAAGAACTTGAAGAAGACACAAAAAGATGGAAAAACATTCCATGCTCATGGATCAGAAGAATAAACATTGTTAATATGTCTACATTGCCTAGGGCAATCCATACTTTCAATGCCATCCTGATCAAAATACCAGCAGCATTTTTCAAAGTGTTGGAACAAAGAATCCTAAAATTTGTATGGAACCAGAAAAGACCCCGAATTGCTAAGGAAATGTTGAAAAAGAAAAACAAAACTGGGGGCATCACATTGCCTGATTTCAAGCTTTATTACAAAGCTGGGATCACCAAGACAGCATGGTCCTGGCACAAAAACAAACACATAGACCAATGGAACAGAGAGTAGAGAGCCCAGATGTGGAACCTCAACTCTATGGTCAACTAATCTTTGACAAAGCAGGAAGAACTATCCAATGGAAAAAAGACAGTCTCTTCAATAAATGGTGCTGGGAAAATTGGACTGCTATGTATAGAAGATTGAAACTTGACCATTCTCTTACACCATACACAAAGATAAACTCAAAACGGATGAAGGACCTCAATGTGAGACAGGAATCCATCAAAATCCTAGAGGAGAACATAGGCAGTAACCTCTTTGACATCAGCCACAGTAACTTCTTTTAAAACACCTCTCCAAAGGCAAAGGAAACAAAGCGAAAATGAACTTTTGGGACTCCATTAAGATAAAAAGCTTCTGCACAGCAAAGGAAACAGTCAACAAAACAAAGAGACAACCCACGAAATGGAAGAAGATATTCACTAATGATACTACAAAGGGCTGATATCCAAGATGTATAAAGAACTCCTCAAACTCAACACCCAAAAAACAGATAATCATGTCAAAAAATGGGCGGAAGACATGAAAAGACACTTCTTCAAAGAAGACATTCAAATGGATAACAGACACATGAAAAAACATTTACATCATTAGCCACTGGGGAAATTCAAATCAAAACCACACTGAGATACCACCTTACATCAGTTAGAATGCCAAAGATTAACAAGACAGGACAACAAATGTTGGAGAGGATGTGGAGAAAGGGGAACCGTCTTACACTGTTGATGGGAATGCCAGGTGATGAAGCCACTTAGGAAAACAGTGTGGAGATTCCTCAAAAAACTAAAAATAGAGCTTCCCTATGACTCTGCAATTGCACGACTGGGTATTTACCCCAAAGACACAGATATAGTGAAAGGAAGGGCCATCTGTACCCCAATGTTCATAGCAGCAATGTTTACAATCACCAGACTGCAGAAAGAGTCAGGATGCCCTTCAACAGATGAATGGATAAAGATATGGTCCATATACACAATGGAGCATTATGCCTCCATCAGAAAGGATGAATACCCAACTTTTGTAGCAACATGGACAGGACTGGAAGAGATTATGCTGAGTGAAATAAGTCAAGCAGAGAAAGTCAATTTTCATATGGTTTCACTTACTTGTGGAGCTTAAAGAATAACATGGAGGACACTAGGAGAGGGAAAGGAAAAGTGAATTGGAGAAAATCAGAGGGGGAAATGAACCATGAGACTGTGGACTCTGAGAAACAAACTGAGGGTTTTGGTGGGGAGGGGGTGGGGGGATGGGTAAGTCTGGTGGTATGTATTAAGGAGGGCACGTATTGCATGGAGCACTGGGTGTGGTACATAAACAATGAATTTTGAAACACTGAAAAGAAGAAAAGAAAAAAAATTTTGGAAGCAAGGTTTCTAAGATCTTGAGAGGCTACCTATTGTTGGGAAAAGGTCATTTATTACTGTCTAATAAAAGCTGTATCATGAAAAAAATAAGTAAAAATGTTTTTATCTGAGCTTTTCTTTTTTTAAATTATAGACTACCCCCCCCCAGCTTTGAGTTTACAGAAAAATTGAGCAAAAGGTACAGAGATGTCTTATATGCTCTCTTGCCCACTACCACTTGGTTTCCCCCATTATTAATATTTTACATTAGTATGGTAGTTTTATCATAATCAATGAGCCCATATTGATATATCACTGTTAACTAAAATCCATAGCTGACATTAGGGTTCATACTTTGTGCTGTAATTTGTATGGGTTTTGAGAAAGGTATGACATGTACCCACCATTATGATACCCTCCAGATTAGTTTCTTTACTCTCCAAATTTCCTGTGCTCCACCTACTCACCACTCCCTGCCTCTCCCTCAACCCCTAAAAACTACCCGTATTTTCCTTAGCTGTACAGTTTTGCCGTTTTCAGAATATCGCAGAGTTGGGATCTTACAGTACATTGCATTTTAGATTGGCTCCTTTCACTTAACACTGTGCATTTAAGGTTCAACCATATCTTTTTGTAGCTTGACAGCTCATTTCTTTTATTAATGAAAAACATTCCAATGTATGAGCCACAGTTTCCTATTGAAGAACATCTTGGTTGTTTCCAAGATTTGACAATTGTTAATAAAGCTTCTATAGGCATTCCCATGCAGTTTTTTGTGGACATGTTTACAACTCACTTGGGCAAATACCAGGAGTGTGACTGCTATATCATTTGGTAAGAGCTTGTTCAGTTTTGTAGGAAACTGCAGAACTGTCTTCCAAATTAGCTATACCAACACTTACTACTTCACCCCATTCTCGGGCTTGCATGGTGTCTTTCTTTTTTTTGTTTTATTTTCAGCATAACAGAATTCATTGTTTATGCACCACACCCAGTGCTCCATGCAATCCGTGCCCTCTATAATACCTACCACCTTGTATCCCAACCCCCCACCCCCTGCCACTTCAAACCCCTCAGATTGTTTTTCAGAGTCCATAGTCTCTCGTGGTTCACCTCCCCTTCCAATTTCCCTCAACTCCCTTCTCCTCTCTAACTCCCCTTGTCCTCCATGTTACTTGTTATGCTCCACAAATAAGTGAAACCATATGATAATTGACTCTCTCTGCTTGACTTATTTCACTCAGCATAATCTCTTCCAGTCCCGTCCATGTTGATACAAAAGTTGGGTATTCGTTCTTTCTGATGGAGGCATAATACTCCATAGTGTATATGGACCACATCTTCTTTATCCATTCGTCTGTTGAAGGGCATCTTGGTTCTTTCCGCAGTTTGGCGACCGTGGCCATTGCTGCTATAAACATTGGGGTACAGGTGGCCCTTCTTTTCACAACATCTGTATCTTTGCATGGTTTCTGAAAAGAAGTCTGATGTAATTATTTTACTTGCTCTTCTAAAAGGGTAAGGAGTTTTTCCCCTCTGGCTTCTTTCAAGACTTCCCCTTTGTCTTGATTTTCTGCAGTTTGAATGCAATATATCTATGTTCAGGCTTTCTGGTATTTGCTCTGTTCTGTGTTCCCTGAGCTTCCTGGCTCTGACTTTTTAAAGTTAGCAGTCATTGTTGCTTCAAACGGTCATTGCTTCAGTTCTTTCTTTTCTCTCTTCCTTCTCTTTCTGGCATTCTCACTACAAGTATAGTGTGTCTTTAACACTCCACAGTTCTTGGATATTCTGTTTTGTTGTTTTTTGGTTTTTTTTGTGTGTGTTTTTTTTCCATTCTTTTATTCCTTGTTACAATTTAGTTTTGGAATTTGCTATGGATACTTTTTGAAGCCCATTGATTTTTTCTTTGGCCACTTCAGTCTACTGATGAGCTCTATGAAAGCTATTCTTCACTTTTGTTATGGTATTTTTAACTTATTTTTTATTTCTAGCATTTCCTTTTAATTTTTTCTTTTCTTTTTTTTAACCTTAACCATCATAAAAATTAATTTAAAATTTTTTCCTTTAAAATTTTTTTATTATGTCCTTAGTTACCCTACAGTACCTTGTTAGTTTTTAATGTAGTGTTCCATGATTGATTGTTTTTTTTTTCTTAGCTTCCCTATCCCTGTTTATATCACATTTCTGCTCTTTCCAGTTGTCCACTTTTCCCATTAGAAGTCTTTGCTTACTCATCACTTTTTTTTTCAAATTGCTTGTCTGATTATTTCAATATCTTTGACCCATTTGAGTCTGATTCTAGTGTTTGATCTGTCTCTTCACACTGATTTTGTTGCTGTTATTATTTTTATTACTATTACTACTATCATTATTTTTACTATATCTGCAATTTTTTCTTGAAAGCCAGAAAAGATGTACTGGTAAAAGGAATTGAGGTAAAGAGGCATTCAGTGTGTGGTTTATGCTTATGTGACTAGGGGTTAGGCTGTGTTTATTGTTTTCTGTTTCTGTAGTTATCAGAGACTAAGATTTTCTCTGAGGTGCTTGTTTTTTATCTTCCCTGTTGTCTTAAGGAGACAACCCATGCATCTTAAACAAGACCTGGGATGTGCAGTTTCTTTCCTTGTAATCCCCTGTTGTCACATAGGAGCCCTACTGATGTGGTGGATATGCCTGGGTGTGAAGAAGCGTTCTATGGCTACGATTAGGTCTTGGTCTTTTAGGGGGCACAAGGTCTTTCTCTTGGTAAGGTAGGAAGGCGAGTAAGGAGCTGGAGTTGAGCATTTCCCTTCCCTCATGTTGGTTAGGTTTTGTACAACCTTGGTCAGTTTGGCCCTTTGGAAACAGTTTCTTTCGAAGGCAAGTTTTTTTATGAAGATGATAATGGTCTGGGCATATTTAAAAATGGCTTCTTTTCCCTTTCCTCTGTAAGAAGCAGGAGTGGATTTTTCTCAGATCCTTGCAGTATGTGAACCTAGTAGATCTTCTGGAGGTAAAACTTACAAAAGTGTGGCACCTGCCACCAACACTGGGCTCCCCTGGAGTTGTCACTGCCGAGCTTGTCTACACTGAGCCTCCAGCAAGGTGTCAGCGAGAGCTCAAGTCTTCTTCCCCCAGACGAGTTCCTATAGAGGCTCCTGCTTCTGCGATTCTCCTCAGGTCAGTTGGTGATTTCTTGTGACCACTGGTCTGCCTCTCCAGTTTTGAGGACAGACACTGGTTTTCCCTGAGACAGCATTCCCTGATGGTCTAAGAATGATGGTTCATTTTCAGCTTTTTCTTGTTATGAGAATGGAAGTACAGTTTTCAAGGTCTTTGTATGCTGGACTGAAAGTCTTGATTCTTTTTTCAAAACTACTGTTGTTTTTTTCTAACCATACATGTACATACCCATTAATGTCTAATTTTAATACTACCTGTGGAACTGTCTGTCCATCCTTCTATCCAAGTACAT
Organism: Mustela nigripes; assembly: GCF_022355385.1. Classification (NCBI taxonomy): domain Eukaryota; kingdom Metazoa; phylum Chordata; class Mammalia; order Carnivora; family Mustelidae; genus Mustela; species Mustela nigripes. Next base: position 6,468,994 of record NC_081566.1, read on the forward strand.
GCCCATCTATTACTTACTTCTCCACAACAACCAAATAACTGACGTTTGGGCCTAAGATGGTAAGACAGTATGAAATAAATGGTTACAGTATTACCTTTTAAAAACAAATCTTTGCAAACTTGATGGTAGAATATATAAGCATTTTTCATTATATTTTTATTTCTTTGACTTCTTCTCACTGATTTACAAGTTCTCTATTTGCTAGAAGATTCCTGTTTTGCTATATCTAACACGGTATCCTTTACCTTGTTTTCCTATTTTATTTGGTGGTGTGTATCGCTTTTGAACCTAAACATTAAAGAAATTAAATTGGTGGTTTTGTGTGATAATTAAACGTCTGAAAGAACTAAAGTTGAACCAGGAGTATAACATCAATGAAAGCTATAAACTGAGTATCAGAATTATGGATGTGATGATGAAGTTAGCCACATGGAAGGTAATTTAACAGGGTTCTATAATGAAGTCCCTTCTCCCCCGTAATGAGATATTATATGGTAATGGAGGTAAGTGACAACTACACACCATAATATGAAAAAAATCTCATACAAAGATGTCGAATGCAGAAGAGTACACCCAACGTTTCCATTTATATAAAGATTACAAGGAGGCAAGCTGGCGGAGGGAGTAGGCTGGAATGGTCACGAGGAGGGCTCTGGGGAGCTGGTAATGTTCTGTCTTTGCTTTGTTTTGTTTTGAATCTGGATGCTTGTTACATGGCTGGGTTCCATTTGTGAAAATTCATTGAGTACTTATGCTTTATGCAATTTTCTATATGTATTTTATACTTTACTAGAAGTTTAAAAGATACCTGTCCCCTCTCCTTGCACCGGGTTTACCTACCTCTTCCCCAACAAAGTGTGCTAAGTTGGTGTGTCCCACAGGATGTCTGCAGGAGTTTTTGTGACTGTGGTCTTGTGCTTCACATTTGTGACATAAATACCATTCCTTGATAGCACTGTCTCCAAGTATAACTTGGAAACGGTGCTATATCCCACAGTTGCCCAGGGGGAGCTAAGTATAGCTAAGTATAGCTCCCCCTGGGCAACTGTGAATTTCCAAGGTTAGTGGAAGTGTGACATGTTATATGTGCCCAATTCTACCTCACAACGGACACATCTGAATACGCCCAGACTTAAAATGGCCTATGTTCCCTACATTACAGCTCTTTCGATTAACTCCATAAGTCAGTGTTAATTAACTTGGTAGGGGGTCACTTTTCACAATGTATACATAAATCAAATCACCATGTTTACACTTTAAATATCTTATACTCTTATTTGTCAATTATACCTTAATAAAACTGAAGGAATGTAAAAAACAAATACAACAAGATAAAAACAAAATCAGTTTAAAGGCCATAAGCTGGCTCCACAGAAGGGCTATGGGGGGGGGGCAAGTGTGACTGTCTTTCATCCCTTAGACCCAGAACATCAGCACTGTTTCATTTTGAAGAACCATCCACTGGATTTCCTTTTCTTCTCTAGGATGATTTTATTTCAAAAACCTTATTGTTCCTTTCTTTTTATTGGATCTCAGTCAGAATCACTTAAACCTAACCAAATATGGAGCTTCTTGTGCAGATCAACCACCTCCTCCCCCCAGACACCCTTGAATTGTATGTTTTAATCAATTTTTATACACACACACACACACACACACACACACACACACTTCATCAGACTGCTTCATACTGACTTATTGGAAGAAAAAAAATGTGTAGAGAGTGCAAGCGTCCTTCCTGAGTTGTGGGACCATATGTAAGGAAGAAGAAAGACTAAGAAATCTTTCCAATTGGTAACGAGTCCTCCTTGTCCCTGTCGCTTTCCCCTGACAAACCACTCTTGCGTCTGGGCCACAATTACCCTTAACTTAATGAGTTTCAAAATTCATATGAGAACCCCAAAACATCCCTCAAACTTTGTCCTACATCTACAACTACTGGCATTTCCATCTGGATGTTATGTTGTCACACTCAGCGCGCCCTAAAACAAATTCTGTATTTCAAATGTGCAACCACCCTTTAGAAAAATCCTTTACAAACTTCATACTTCCACAATTCCTCAATTCCTCAATTCAAAATTTCACATTAATTTTTGCCCTATAAAGTGCAACATTTAAGCATTTAAGATATACTCTCTGCTCCTCAAGACCATGATCTGACAAATATTTTTAAAAATATTCTGAAGTCAGTGTCAATGAAACCATTAAAAATGCTAATATGCAACTGGAAGTCAACGCCAGAGCAATCAGGCAAGAAAACTAAATAAAAGACATCCAAGTCAGAGAAAGAAAAAATTGTCTCTGTTTGCAAAAACATGATTATACATAAAAAATCCTAAAGAATCCACAGACACACATAAAAACCCTGTTAGACCTAACCAACAAATTCAATAATTTGCAGGATTCAGTTACAGGATAAAAATTAAGTATACACAAATCAGTACTGTTTCTACACACTAACAATGAATTATTTGAAAAGGAATAAAAAAAACAATCCTATTTATAATAATATCAAACATAATAAATCCTCAGGGAATAAATTTGAACTAATGAGGTAAAAGATCTGTACACTGAAAACTATAAGATGCTGATGAAAGAAATTGCAGAAGACAAAAATAAATGGAAAGATATTCTCATATCTTTCCATATCCAAGCTCATGGCTTGGAAGAATTAATATTCTTAAAACGTCCATACTGTCTAAAGCTATCTGTAGTTTCAATGCAATCCCTATCAATATCCCAAAGACGTTTTTGGAGAAATAGAAGAAACAATCCTAAAAAACATATGGAACCACAAAAGACCCCATGTAGCCAAAGCAATCTTGAGAAATAAGAACAAAGCTAGAGGCACTACATTTCCCAATTTCAAACAATATTACAAGGCTACAGTAATCGAGAGAGTACGGTGTGGATGTTAAACAAACTGAGGGTTGTTGGGGGTGGGTGGGTGAAAGGGATAAGTAGGTGGTGGGCGGGCACTTGAAGTAATGAGCACTGGGTGCTGTATTCACCTGATGAATCCCTAAATTCTACCTGTACAACTAATAATACAGTATATGTTAATAAAAGCAACCAGGCGTACAGATCAATGGAACAAAATCAAGGGCGAGAAATAAACCCCATTCAGGTAGAATCAACTAATATTTGACAAGGGAGCCAAGAATACTGAAAGGAGAATAGATAATCCCCTCAATAAATGATGCTGGGGAGATTAGATATTCACATGCAAAAGAATGAAACTAGGCCTGTATTGACCACCACTCACAACAATTAACTTGAAATGGATTAAAGCCTTAAATGTCAGGCCTGAAATCATAAAAATCCTAGAAGCAAACATAGGGAAAAACTCCTTCCATGGGTCTTCCAGTGATTTTTTTTTTGGCTATGACACCTAAAACACAAGCAATAAAAAAATCAACAAGTGGTATTTTATCAAACTAAAAAGCTTCTACACAGCAAAAGAAACATTCAACAGATGAAAAGACAATCTGTGGAATGGGAGAAAATATTTGCAGACCATATACTGGATAGGAGTTAAAATCCAAAATATATAAGGAGCTCATACAATTCAGTAACAAAGCAACAAACAACTCAATTTTAAAAAAGAAGATCCGAATAGACATTTTCTAAAAGAAGATGTCCAATGGCTAACAGATACATGACAAGATGCTCAATAGCACTAAACATCTGGGAAATGTAAATTAAAATCACAACGACATATCACCTCACATCTATTAGAATGTTTATCATCAGAAAGACAAGAGAAACAGTACTAGAGAGGATGTAGAGAAAAAGTATCCCTTGTACACTGTTGGTGGGAATGTAAACTAGTTCAGACACTATGGAAACAGGATGCAGGCTCCTCATGAAATTAAAATAGAACTACCATAGGACTCAGAAACTTCATTTCTGGGTGTACATCTACTGGAAAATCAATCAGTGTTCTGAAGAGATATCTCTATCCCCATGTTCATTGTCGCATTATCTATAATAGGAAAATATGGAAATAACCTAAGTGTTGATCAACAGATGAATGAATAAAGAAAATGTGGCATGGGGCACCTGGGTGGCTCAGTTGGTGAAGCATCTGTGTCTGGCTCAGGTCATGATCCCGGAGTTCCAGGATTGAGCCCTGCCTGGGGCTCCCTACTCAGCAGGGAGTCTGCCTCTCCCTCTCCCTCTCCTCCTCCCCTGCTTGTGCTCATTTCTCTTTCTCTCACTCACTCTCCCTCAAATAAATAAATAAAATCTTTTTAAAAATGTGGCATATATTAAACATACACTGAAATATTATTCAGCCATAAAAAAAGAAGGAAACCCTGACATTTATGACAACACGGATGGAACTTGAGGGCATTATGCAAAGTCAAACAAATCAGATGGAGAAAGATTGTACGATTTTGCTTATACATAAAAATAAAAAAACAGACTCACTGATACAGAGAACAGGTAAGTGGTTGCCAGAGGCATGGAGTGCGTGCTTATGAAGGAAATGAGTAAAGGTAGTGAAAAGGTCCGAGCTTTCAGGGGTAGAATTTAGTGATTCATCACTTGCATAAAACACCCACTGGTCACAACATCGACTGTCCTCCTTAATGCCGTTCATCCAACTACCCCACTCTCCCCCCTCCCCTCCAGCAATGCTCACTCAGTCCCCTATATTTAAGAGTCCCTTATGGCTTGTCTCTCTGTCTGTTTTCACTTAATTTTATTTTTCCTTTTCTTCCCCTATGTTCATCTGTTTTGTTCCTTAAATTCCATGCATGAATGAAACGATATGGTATGTCTTTATCTGACTTATTTCACTTAAAATTAAAACAATACCCTCTAGTTCCAGCCGTGTTGTTGAAAATGGCAATATTTCATTCTTTTTGATGGCTGAGTAATATTCGTGTGTGTGTGTGTGTGTACACATCTTATTTATCCATTCCTCTATTGATGGACATCTGGGTTCTTTCTTTGGCTATTGTGGACACTGCTGCTATAAACGTGCACATGCCCTTTTGGATCATTATGTTTGTACCCTTTGGCTAAATACCCCATAGTGCAGTCATTGGGTTATAGGGTAGCTATACTTTTTGAGAAAACTCCATAATGTTTTCTAGAATGGCTGCATCAGTTTGCATTCCAACCAACAGAAGGAGGGTTCCCCTTTCTCAGCATCCTCATGCCAACATTTACTGTTTTCTGAGTTGTTAATTTTAGCTGTTCTGACTGGTGTGAGGTAGTATCTCATGGATTTTTTTTTTTTAATTTGTATTTCACCGATGTTGAGCACTTTTTCTTGTGTCTGTTAGCCATTTGGATGTCTTCTTTGCAGAAATGTCCGTTTATGTCTTCTGCCCATTTCTTGACTGAATTTTTTTGGTTTTTGTGGTGTTGAGTTTGATAAGTTCTTTATAGATTTTGGATACTTGCCCTTTATCTGATATGTCATTTGCAAATATCTCCTCTCATTCCATAGGTTGCTTTTTGGTTTTATTGATTGTTTCCTTTGCTGTGCAGAAGCTTTTTATCTTGATGAAGTGCCAATACTTCATCTTTTCTTTTGTTTTCCTTGCCTTTGGAGTCTAGCAAAAAGTTGATGTAGCCCAGGACAAAGAGGTTGCTACCTGTGTTCTCCTTTAGGATTTTGTTGGATTCCTGTCTAACATTTAGGTCTTTCATCCATTTTGAGTTTCTTTGTGTGTGGTGTAAGAAAGTGATCCAGTTTCATTCTTCTGCATGTGGCTAATTTTCTAATTTTCCCAACACAATTGTTTTTAAGATTTTGTATATTTATTTGCCAGAGAGAGAGAGTGCACAAGCAGGGGGAACAGCTGGCAGAGGGAGAAGCTCCTCATCAAGGAGCCTGATGCAGGACTCGATTCCAGGACTCTGGGATCATGACCTGAGCCAAAGGCAGATGTTTAACCAACTGAGCTACCCAGGGGCCCCCAACACAATTTGTTGAAGAGTCTGTCTTTCTTCCATTGGATATTCCTTCCTGCTTTGTCAAGAATTAGTTGACCATAGAGTTGGGGGTCCATTTCTCTGTTCTGCCACATTGACCTATGTGTATGTTTTTGTGACAGTACCATGCTGCTTTTTAAAATTTGCATATCGTTGATTTTTGCTGTGATATTTATTATTTCTCTTCTGCTGGATTCAGGCTTTATTTGCTGTTCTTTTTCCAGCTTCTTTAGGTGTAACGTTAATTGTATATTTGAGAATTTTTTTGTTTCTTGAGGAAGGCATGTATTGCTGCCTTTGTTGCAGCCCAAAGCTTTTGAACTGTCCTGTTTTCATTTTCAGTTGTTTCCACGTATTTTTTTAAAAAATTCTTTAATTTCCTGGTTGATCCATTCATTCTTCAGTAGGATATTCTTTCACTTCCTTGCACATTTTTTTTTTCTTGTGATTGACTTCAAGTTTCATAGCACTGGTGTCTGAAAATATGCATGGTATGATTTCAGTCTTTTTGTATCAGTTGAGACCCAATTTGTGACCTAGTATGTGATCTATTCTGAAGAATGTTCCATGTGCACTTGAAAAGAATGTGTAAATTCTGCTGCTTTAGGATGAAATGTTCTGAAGATATCTTTGAAGTCCATCTGGTCCAGCGTGTCATTCGAAGTCCTTGTTTCCTTGTTATCTGCTTAGATGATCTGTCTATGGCTGCAAATGGGTTGTTAAAGTCCCTTATTATTATTCTATTATTAACAATGAATTTCTTTTATTTTTTTATTAATTGGTTTATATATTTAGCTGCTCCCAAGGTTGGGACATAAATATTTACAACTGTTAGATTTTCTTGTTGGATGGATCTTTTTATTATGATACAGTGTCCTCCATCTCTTATTACAGTCTTTGGTTTAAAATCTAGTTTTCTGATATAAGGATGGCTACTCCAGCTTTCTTCTGATGTCCATTAGCATGATAATTTGTTCTCCACCCCTTCACTTTCAATCTGGAGGTAACTTTGAGTCTAAAATGAGTCTCTTGCAAGCAGCATATCAATGGGCATTTATTTTTTTTTTTAATTCATTCTGATGCCCCATCTCTTTTGACTGGAGAATTTAGTCCATTTACATTTGAAGTATTTTTTGAAAGATATGAATTTAGTGCTATCATAAGATCTGTAAAACCACTGTTTCTGTAGACTGTCTCTGTTGCTTTCTGGTCTTTGTTACTTTTGGCCTGTCTCTCCGCTCAAGAATGTAGGTTTCAGCTTGTAGGTTAAGGATGTCTTGTCCCAAGCTGCTTTCAGGATCTTCTCTTTATCTTTGAAATTTTCAATAGTGAAATTTTCACTATTCTATGTCAAGGTGTTGACCTATTTTTATTGATTTTGAGGGGGTTCTCTGTGCCTCCTGGATTTAAATGCCTGTTTCCTTCCCCTGACGAGGGAGGTTTTCAGCTATAATTTGTTTAAATAAACCTTCTGTCCCTCTCTCCCTGTCTTCATCTTCTAGAACTCCTATTTTCTGGATATTACTTCACTTTATGGAATTGCTGGGTTCTCTACGTCTTCCTTCATGATCTAGTAGTTTTCTTTCCTTCTTTTCAGCTTCCTTATTCTCCATCATTTTATCTTCTATATCACTGACTCTCTTCTGCCACATTTTTCCTCATTTTTGTGGCCTCCACTTGGGACTACATCTTGGTAATAGCATTCTTAATTTCAGTCTGATTAGATTTTTGTTCTTTCATTGCTATAGTAAGGGATACTCTAGTACCTTCTATGTTTTTTTCAAACCCAGCTAGTATCTTTATAGTCTTTTAAAATTCTAGTTCAGACCTCTTATTTGATTGATCAAATCCTTGGCCATGAGTACTATCTCCCATTCTTTCTTTTGGGGTGAATTACTCCATTTTGTCATTTTGTGCAGAAAAGAAGAGAAAAAACAACAATAACAACGACAAAAGAAAAAAAACCAAAACAAACAACAAAAGATAAAGAAACCAAATGAAAAACTAGATCCCCAAAAAAGAAAGAAAAACTTCACATATATGTGTGTTTATGTGTGTGTTTGTGTGTAAAATAAAATAAAATACAATGAAAGGAAACACAACAACAACTATATATATATATATATATATATACACAACTTCAGTAAAAATAAAAATTTAAAAAGAGTTGGAAAAATTAAAAAAAAATAACTGAAAAAAAACCCTAAATGACTAAAAAATAAAAAATACGAATAATGGTATGTATTATTTTTCCCAAGAGCTGAAGCTCTGCAGCCCTCTATGATACCTAAACTTGGTACAGTGAGTTGTTTGTGCTATTCTTCTGGGGGAGCGGCCTGCTGCGCTGTTTCTCAGGTGGACTTGACCTATGGCAAAGGTGCCTCCTCTGGACTTACAGGGCTCAGTGCAAGCGGCTCTGGATTCCACTAGGTGGCGCTGGTTTATTCCCTGAAGGCTTTCAGCTCAGATGGGAGGGATGAATATGGTTGGGCCCCACTCTCCAGCCCCGGGATCTGAAAATTTGTGCCTCTCACTGTTCAGTGAACCTCAAAGGAAAACAATCAATCGCTCTTCTCTCCGCAGTTTCCATCAGAACTCTCTGTTCACCCGGCCTGTGACCAAGCGTTGTAATCACAGGCACAAAAGAGTTCCAAGATTCCAAATTTTATGGACTCGTACCATGTAGCCACTGCTCTTCCTTCTGGGGGAGGGGGAGGCTCTTGCCACACTTCTGCCCTTTGCTGGCCTCTCCCAGGAAAGTGGCTGGACGACTGTGCAGTGGTTTGAAGTTTATGGCAACACAGAGCAGAAACCTTGCGCCTAGATTCTGTGCTCAGCTGGCTTCCCCGATCCTACGCCCTGGGAACCCTGATGCCCTCATTCTTCTTGGGACCCCCGGGGAACCTGAGACCACAATGCCACACCTGAGATTTCATCCTGCTTCCCCACCTGAGCACCTTTAAGCCAGGGACCTATGGCGCTGTAGCAGATTCCCAAGAGCTCCAGTTTTGCTCTCCTCTGCTTCCAATACTTGTGGGAGCCTCCTTCAGCAGGCCCCTTCCCCACCGCGGTATCTTTAACTGGACCACCCTGGACTCAGTCTCTGCACCTCCTACCTTCCAAACGGTGGTCACTTTCCTAACTGAAGACTTACAGCATTCCTTTTCTCAGATCTCCGACTGATTTCTCAGGTGTTCAGAATGATTTGGTAACTAGTTGTATCCAACGTCCAAGACATACCTAGGGTCCCCTTACTCCGCCATCTTAAATCTTCCCCTTTGAATCACTATTTTTGCATGGATAAATACCAAGTAGTGTGATTGCTGGGTCGTAGGGTGGCTCTATTTTTAACTTTTTGAGGAACCTCCATACTGTTTATCAGAGTGGCTGCGCCAGCTTCCATCCCCACCAACAGTGTAGGAGGGTTTCCCCTTTCTCTGCAACCTCACCAACATCTGTCGATTCCCGAGTTGTTCATTTTAGCCATTCTGACTGGTGTGAGGGGGTATCTCCTGTGTTTTTGATTTGTATTTCCCTGATCATGTGTGATGCTGAACATTTTTTCATGTGTCTGTTAGCCATTTATATGTCTTCTTTGGAGAAACATCTATTATTGTCCTCTGCTCATTTCTTAACAACTGGATTTTTTATTTTTTGGGTGTTGAGGCTGATAAGTTCTTTTCTTTTTAATTAATTACTTTTATTAACATACAATGTATTATTTGCCCCAGGGGGATAAGTTCTTTTTTTTTTAATTGTGATTTTTGTTTTCCAGTTGTTTCCACATTGGCCGCCCAGAATGCAACATGGGTAAACCAATAAGCCACATTCCAACTTTACATAGTTAAATTTCCAAAATACGGAGATACGTTTTTTGGGTCCTCTTAACCTTAAGGTTACTAACCTCTACTAATTTCATAATTTTCTTACTTCTTATTTTTGACTTTGACCCTTCACTATTCACCTCAACTACAATTCAATCACACTTCTTGTTTTTTTATTAAGCATAAAACTCTAAAATTGAGTTCCTTAGCATTATGACAAGCATGATTTTTACTTCAATTAAACTAGTCTCTAAAATTCTATTAATACAGACTATGAAAGCACTAGCCCTTGAGGGGGCTTCATAAAAATACTGTAACATTAAACACACAGATTAACACAAATTCCAAATCACCCTTGACATTTACTACAATTTGGTGTCTTTCTCCCACTGTCTTCTTGAGTAGTTAGTTTTGGATAATTCTATCTGGAATCCCTAACAACTGAAGAGTCCTTCTTGGTGTTAATAACTTCGTTTATTTATTTTACTTCAATAGACACTGGCTTACTCAGAGAAGCTAGATTTACTTCCTAATGGTAGTAAGTGCAATTGACTGATTACGCTGTGTTAAGTGACCGAATGGTTTTTTAAAAAGTAAACTCATATTACGTGATTTTCCACATCATCAAGTGGATAAATACTATACAAGGCAATATACAATATACAAGATAATATACTATAATATTTTTAATTTTTAAAAGTATACCTTTAAAGACTGCCTACCACATTTCTAGCTGATGGCTTCCAACCTATTTTTGATTAAATAAATGCCAGAGTAAAACCAGATGAAATTACAGCAAACCAAACCACACAATGTAGCAGATCACCTTGAATTAATAAAAACATCATGAGGATTAACTGTTCCCTGTTATTATTATTTTTTTTACTGAAATGTTATTAGTAGGATTGTATGAGGAGAAGTAAAATAGAAAGAGTCAACAAATATGACTATTAAAATAACTCCATGTCTGGTTTTTGAAAACAATGACACTTTATATATTGATGAAGTCAAGCCAATCTAGGAAAAAGTAATTTTATAACTTAAAAGCCTTTTCAGTTAAATTGTGTTATCAATCTGTGAAATTTGAATAGACTTTTTTTTTTAATTCTAATGGGAATATTGATCTCCAGATTTTAAGATTTAGAGCAGTCAGTTCATACTTTTATGATTTGTCTTTTCAAAACCAAAATAAAAATCTTTGTGATCTCTTCCATGTACTATTAATTTATATCAACTAGATTTATTTATACCTTTATAAAAAATTTAGATTATTCTTGAAACAGTATTTAGATTACAAAGATGATCAGATCTGAATATAGGAGATACTACTTATTGTGGCCAAAACTACTGGGACGGGTCCCACACCCGAACACACTGTTCTCCAGATTGCAGTGGGCTCCCCTGGATCACAGCTATGTGGCCTACAGTGTTTGAAAGACAGCTTGAACCCTGGGCTCTTGAAAATAGCAAAATGAATGAAAAATTATATTCAAAATCTATGAGTAAAATGTACGAGTAAAATAAACCTATAATAAGACACCTATAGACACGGCTATATCACATGTGCGCTACTAGGAACGCTTTATCCCTTCTGTTTGCATAATGGAGTGAGGGCATCACTCTTGCTGTGGCTGCTTTCTTGAACTGGAGCCTGGAGCCACCCTTCTTTCCCAGGGCGCCCTTCCTTTGGGACTCAGACTATGAGTAGGAGATAGGTGGTTCAGGCTTGCTTCCACTACTACTAGCTGGTTGGACATAGGCAAGTCACGCAAACCCAATGACCCTCCGTATTTTCCCCCAGGAAACAAATGAGCAGTCCTATCTGTGTTAAAGTGCTTGTGACCATGTTTGTAAAGTGCTTCCACCGGAGGTGAGTTTTAGCATCAAGAACTATGTTCTAATCAACACTGCATGGAGTGAAATGTCTGGCAAGTACAGATACAGAATAAATGGCATTTTCGTATGAGGATGCACAGGCATGCTATGTTTCAGGAGGTTCAAATATGGCTTTTGATGGAAAGAGTAGTTAGTCATCACGCAGGCAGATTACTACAGGACTGATACATTAAAAGTAGGGGACAAAGGATTATCCCTTAGAGAGTTCAAAAAGTTTCAGAGGTGGACAAAGAAGAGACCCTTTGAGGAGGACAGTCAACACAATCAGATCATCCGGGTAAGTTAGGCGGTGAACATCAAGGAAGGCCATGTTGTTGTAATTCTCCCATTGCCAAAAACTCGGACCCAGATTCCAAGTTCCTAAAGAACAGCCTAAGTAAAATGGAAAGTGTAGAGGAGCCCAAGAGTTCAGAAGCAAAAGACTGAGACCAAGAGAGATCCCACAGATTAGTTTCCTCAACATCTGCACCTGCTGTCATCAGGGTCTAGAAGTTGAGTAAAGGGAGATCGAGGCGTTGGCTTCAGGGTGGTTTCTCCCTCAGGGTGCTCCGTAGGAGAATTTTCTGATTGGGAGCCTAGTGAACGGTGCAGCAGGGGACCCCCTTGGAGAGGACTCACATGGCCTCCTTCCCGCAGGAAGACACAGAGGACGGGGAATAGCAGAAACAACTGTGAACACGTTCTGCCTCCAACAGGGGCCCAGAGAGCGTCGGAGACCAGCTGAGTGACTCGTAGGGCATGGAGCAGAGGAGAAGGTTGAGGGGGGTCCGTTTACATGCCCTGTGAGCTGGCGTGTTTGCCTCGGAATGAATGCAGGCAGTGCAAGGAAGTCGGGGTGTGAGTTCTCTGAGGTTGCCCCAAGGATGAAGCCATCAAAGCTGAACAAGGCTGGAGATGGGCCACCAGATGTCCAGGGGCATAAAGTGGATAAACACAGGAACATAATGTATGGACAGATTTCTAGAGATTGCTTAAAATAAACAAACAAGGAAAAATCCTGCTTTGCATTCTTGCAACAATTATCTACACGACCTCATAACCTTTTCTCACCATGAGCAACAAAACTTGAGCGGAATATTGAGCAGGGAAGCCAGTTAATTCTAAGTCTAATCTTTGGGGAATTCAAAGAGAGAAAATTTCAACATAGAATTAAACAACTGCTTTGCTATCTGAAATTGAAACACACACAAAGATAGACAGAAATCTTTGAAAAGCAGACCTGTTTTGGTCTGATCCTGAAGGTAGCTAAGAGGAAAGTTCTTAAAATATTCTCATTGGTCTTGGTTTGCCTCGTGCTGTGACCCTGATATTTATTCTATATTTATGTAAATATTATTTTCTAATGTCCTGTCTGTATTTGAAGAAATATAAAGAAGACAAACACATAATATCAAAATAGAAATATGTGAGATTAGACATGTTCTCTTATAATGTGCATCAACAGTGTGGAATTCCTTACACAAAGTTTTCCGGGATTAATCAAGGACATTCATTATTTTACTCAAAGTCGCATGGTTTACGTACGACTTCTTTGCTGCAGTCTTGTTTCTTGCAAGGGTAGTAAAGTATCAGGGACCTCAAAGGTCAAGAGTGATGCTGTGGTGGGGAAATGCACAGCTTTATGAATTAAACATTACACTACTGAATTCTGGTTATATGACACGAAAATGGCAGTCTTTTCTTAATGAAATCACCGAGATTTGGGGCAGAGTAATGGGGCTCCTCTCACTTTTTCAGGCATCCTTCAGTTTCCAAAGGCTCAGATTATGAACTGGAGAGAACATCGGCACGTTTGCTTACCACAGGTCTGTGGACGTCCCAGAACGCTCGCTCCTGGCTATCAAGGATCTTCCTTTCAATCTTGTCTCGCTTCTTGTCCACTCTGTCAACATGGTAACAGCGAATAATAAGTCAGGTTAACTGTAGCACCTCTCTGGACAAAAGGCCACAACTTGAACAAATTTTCCAAAAGACTCACAAGGACTCACTTTGCTTGTGCTTCTGCTTGCATAAAAATGAACTCCCACTTCCGAGCAAAGGCTCTCTGAAGCCTGGCCAGGCTCTCCTGAAAAATAGACCACAGGTTAAGATGTTCGGGCGCTCGTCTTCGCTACTCACTTCTCATTAATCAACTGCATAAATTTATCAAGAAAACAACCACAGAATTTCTGAAGTAGGAAGAGTACTCTGGTTCTGAATGGTAAGTCATGGTCATGGAATGTAGCTCGTCTTCATATTAATGGTTCAGAGGAAAGACGGAAACCTCTCACAAATACTAATTTTATGAATCATTGACTTTAGCGACCACAAGTAAACATCTAAATAACTAAAAATTACTTTGTATAAAAAAAAGTGCTCAAGTCTCATCCGTTGGGTTCTTCTGGGCCCACTGTAGTCAGGATCAGGAAAGCAATACATTCTACTAATGATTCCGTCTGTCTATCCAGTTCCTGACAAGAATGTAAACCCCCGGTAGCCTACTGCTGCTTCCTAGTCAGTTCTTCAAAGTCAGTAAATCACAACACAGCAATTGTCTGAACAAATTGCATCACATTAATGTTTTCTGTTTTGCAAAAACGATTTACTCAAAGTAAATGTACTTTATTTCTCTAAATTTGGAGTCTTCACTATATAGAGGACTAAGGGTTCCACACTTGATTTTAGTAAAAGACGTTTCTCCCTTCTCCTGTGAGTCTGAGCATCTACAAGTTCACCATCTCCAATGTGAATGATGAGACAGGCAAGCAAGTCAGGGAGCTGAGCCATTCTGATGCCTGATCCTGGAAATCTGGTGCTTAAAATCCAGTCAACAGAATCACCAGAAACGACCATAGGCCTTATTCCTGCTCATTTTATGACTTTCTTTGCCAGAAAGTCCTTAGTACTTACAGCTTCATAGTCAGCCAATTCCAGCCTTGCCTTATTTTGCATTGTTCTCTTGCAGAGGTAAACCGCTGAAAGAGGGGAAAAAAAAAAATCAATCATTGCCTCCTTATTAACTGGAGACCCTCACTAAAAAAAAAAAATAAATAAATAAAATACAGCATTATAAATCATGACATCTTGGTCTCTATCATGTTTTCCAGTTATAATTTTCTGTATAAATTTCTGTGTATATATATATATGTATATATATATATTTTTTTCTTTATATTTTTTTTGACAAAAATAAATAATGGGTAACATATTTACTGAAAGTCAAGCATAGTGGTAAGGATAAGAAAACAGATATGTTTAGAATGTTGGTAACTGTTTAGTTGTAGTGAATAAGGGAAAAAAATAAAGCCTCTAAATAACACATCGAACGAGCTTAAACATCTAGATATTTAAGTAACACCACTGTGTTGAAAGGAATTGTATGACAGGGAATCATTGGCACACTCAATGATTTCCATATTCTTGTTCAACTGAAGGCTTCTTGGCATCTCCTTCGCTACATTTCACCATCATTGATTGTTTTGCTACTACGAGAGACGACACTATAACCTCTTCCTATTATAGTAGTACCTATTATAGGTAGTCCTATTATAGGACTACCATCTAACTATAATATGACTACCTTTTAGTTCCATTTTTCATAGGATTCCATATCCTTGCTCCCAGGGAAAGCCCAGTTGGGCAATAGATAAATGGGATGGGTGCCAGAGGGAGAGAGAAGACTGCCATTGAAAAATCACATTTCTTTAGTTCTTTCGGGATTATTAGCGACTCTTATGACAAAATCAAGACATTCAGAGCCCTCCGGTATAGTCCTGATTTCCAGGACACTTTTTGCAATTTTTCCAGAATATGTGATATTTGAGTCTCATGAAATTCACAATAAGCTATCTATTTTGGATGCTGAATGAATCTGCTAGATGAGGACAGTCAAATATCACATTTTCTACGGTTAGTTCTGGGGGTGTCCTTATAATTACCATCATTGTCCTAAGCTGTGCAACTCTCAGTTTATGAAATATCTTACACAGAAAATATGAGATCTCTGCAAACACCGACGCTGTGTATTCAGCTTCTTTCTATAAAGTTTCCTTTACGAAGGCCAAGGCCAAGGAGAAAGCCAACCATGGACTGATGCTAACATTACTACAGACGCTAAGAATCCAAGAGAGCCTTTGCTCGGAAGTGGGAGTTCATTTTTATGCATCCACAGTCTTGCTCGTCAAGGTAATTCAAAGAGACCCAACTTCTAGAACGTCCCTCCCAAGGAACAGCCCAAAATCCTAGCCTGGCTTAAAGTCTTCAGGTCTCCCCTTTCCCCCAGCTTCTGTGGGTGAGAGAAGCGGGACCGTCTTCTTCGTCCACCTTATTCTTCTGTGTCCTCAGCGAGTGTTGAGGACCAAGACTTTGGACTTTCGAGAGCTGGAGTACAGGAAGGAAGGAGAGGAGGGGGCTGTTCTTGCTTCATTCTTGCTTCACAGATACCAGTGCGGTGACCTGGTGATGCCATTCTCTGGTCTTGGCAGTTTTAAAGCTGATCACGTTTCTTGTGGTCCTTCGTGGGATGCTTCGGAGAAACTGTGTCCCACCATTGCTGGGAATCTGTCACCTGCAGTGCCCTTGTAGGGGCTGACTCCACCTCCGGCCTCTCTCTGCAGTGCGTTTGCCTGTCCAGGCTCTTCCCTAGGACAGGATTCTCTGTCACATACGGCTTCTATGACACACGAGAGAAACACTCACACACTCTTTGCCCTGAAAGTAGACTACAAAACACAGCTGCTTCGCTTTCATTCCTCCACCTAGAACTACATAGCCTGTCTCTTGCCCCTTGTAATTCCAAGGGCTGGAGTTCATGATCCATTGTGTCCCCATGAGCAGATGACTCTGTCAGAAAGCGCTCTCAGAAAGCCCTTGATATCTTTGTCATGGGGCTCGAGATGAGGGGCGTCACCACTCATTCTTCCCACTTGGCGCTGATGGGGCCAATAACTCCTGACGTCCTCACAGCTACAAAATTGGTCTTTAAGTCAACATCTTTCCCTATCACGCCCTCCATGGGAGCTGACAGAGCTAGGGTGACAGTCTGTGTGTCAGTCTAGAACAGCACTTCTTGATCTTAACACTTCAGCTGGATTTCCATTTTAACATCCTGCTACGGAAATCACTTTCCACTCACAGGAAGAGCAGATATGTTACAGAGCGACGACAACTCATTCTGGCCATAGAGAAGTTAACAGCACTGCAGGTAGGCAAACATAACCAGTGAAGTCTTTCTGGAAAGGATTTCGACAATGAGTAATAAAGCCTTAAAACATTCATGGCCATTGTTCCAGTGCTTGCACTGCTGAGAATGTAACCCAAGGAAATAGCATGAAATGCAGAGATGTCAGCCTTCGTGATGCAGAAGAGAGGAATACAGTGGGGCAAGGGATTCATGTGTACTTGTTCAAGGAAATGTTGTATCACCACTAAAAATGATGCATACAGATTGTTTTACTTTGAAGCGGAAGGAGTTTCATTTTTAAAATCCTATCCCTCATTATAAAAGTTCAGATGATTCAGAAAAAATAAATATTAAAGAAAAAAATCACTTCTGTCATATTTGGCACACAGTTTGGGTTTTCCCCTTCTATATACATCTACAAACATACACACGAGAATCTGTATTTATGTCCAAACTTTATGTGCATGTGTTTATTTAAAACGGTACTACCTATGCTATCTTATGAGCTTTATCCTTTAACGTTGCATTTGGCTAACTTCATATCAGTAAGTGTTGTTCTGTGACATCCTGAAAAATTATCTCATGATAATCCATTCATTATTGATTTAGATGAGTGCTTACTGTTAGACACTTGGAATATATTCTTTGTCCTGTAATAATTTACTAGTACTTCTGCAAACACGTATGTATGGCTGTAGGTTTATTTTTCAGGTATTTGACAATTTCCCAAAGTGTCATTGCCCAGTGAGGGGCTGTGCACCTTTCAAGCCTTCTGACCTGTGTAACCGGATTCCATAGAGTTCAGCATGAGTGTGCCTTGCTTAAACTCTGGAGAGTACATTTTCAGCAAAGCAATCAGGGTTACTCTGTTAAGACTTAAATCAGATTTCATTATATTCAAACTTCCCATTTTTCAACTACTTCCTATCTCAGCTCACTTCCGGTAAAGGCCAAAGGCCTTGTTTGCCAGGTCATTGTCCTTGGACCTTGCTTCCCAACTGCTCTCTAACGGTGGCCACATCCCCTTCAGACCCATGCTCTCAGCCACACCTCCCCCCACCCCTACGCCCACGGCCCCTTCCCACTAGACTCGTCTACACAACCTTCTACCTCCTAACATACCACCCCCGTATCCGTTTATGGGGCAGCCGATGAGCTCACTTTCTCCCCCTGCCACCTCGCTGGACGCCAGCTCCATGAGGCCGGACATTCTTGCTGTGTCGTTTGCCCGTGTGTCCCCTTGCCTAGAACACACTTGGACACAGAAGATGCTGAAGATGTATTTGTTGAATAAAGACCGGACTAAATGTTTCCTGATGACTTGAGAGTCTTTTTTCTTCTGCAAATTAGATATTCATTTTTCCTCTTTGAGGATTTGGCTTTTTCTTATTACACTGAAAGCCTATTTATACATTAGAGTTAGACACTGATGTCAGGTATAAGTACATGCAGGAAATACACTTTCCCGTGTTTTTGAGGAGAAGTTTAATAAATGTTATAGGCAATATTGAGCATACTTCAGCAAACACTGATTTAGTTTTAAATTATATGTTATTTAAATTATATATTTATATATACATATAGCATTCACAGGACATTTTCTGCAACCTGCTCTTCTTGCTGAACATGACATTACTGAGATCCACCCAGGCATTTTTCTATAGCTTAATTATTAAGATTATTCTATCACAGCTCAGATTAAAAAAACAACAACAACAACAAAAACAGAGCTATTACCCATGTGGCCACACTTCTTATTTCTGGGTTCCCTCGGCATTGCTCACTCATTTTGGACTGAGGCCACTACATGGGTGAAGCTGACCGAGAGAATCCGGGCTCTGCTGTTGTAACTGTTGGCCGTCGGCGTAACGGTCCGGCAGGGACACTGCATTGCTTCCCCTGTGCCTCCCCTTTACCCTTAGGCTTGTTCCCGGAATGTCTGAGAGCCTAAGATGCTTTATGAAATCTGGGTCAGAGACAAAACATCAGACAAGGCATAGGACTCTCTCTCTGAGTGCTGTGTTCAAGCCTAAGAAACCTTAATCCAAGATGGGGCAAGCCTTCCTAAGACTTACTCTTATCTCTAGCCCACATGGGTCAATGAATCATTCATGGCGATGGTCAGGACTTCATCCAGTTCTGTAAAGCGGCCCTAATTTCTTGAGAAGAAAAATTGTTAAGTCTGGTATCGCCATCTTCCTTTCATTTGGCTAAATTTTATTGATTCCAGAATACATCTTTTGAGTAAGTGGTATGTGGTACCACGCTCCAATTTCTACACTGCCCTAACAATTCTTTCTATCCTAGTTTTGCTTTCTTTTCTTCTTAATCCATGCAGGGGCATGGGAGCAATTTTGGAAAATTTCCAGGAAGTATGGTGTGCAAGTTAGTTCTTGCTTGTTACATCCATCCCAATGGATGGATGCGGAATATGTTTTGTGATTCTATCTATGCTGAAGGAACATACCCTTAAGACCTCAATGGTTTTTGGATTTTTAATAACAAAAAACTTAAAAACATTATCCTTAATTTCACTCTAAAGGAATGGGATCTTCTTTCCTTTCTTATCTTCTTCAAGAACAGAATTTCCAAACTAATTCTTTGAAGGTATTTTAAATTTAATGTTAATACAGTCCTATAAAATCTAATACTCATTTAATGACTCAACCACTAGAAATGCATTTGTAGGAATGGAAGTTAAGGAATAACAGTACTTTAAGGAATTTTATTTTTTTCAATTTATAACTCAACAGCAACTCCAACATTAATTACCTGAAAGAGAAATTAAATCTTAATAGAAAATTAACTAGAGAACATATGGTAAAAATGATTTTAAAATTATTCAATTTTCTGATGTTTTTTAGATTTTGTTTATTTGAGACAGAGTGTGTGCATGAAAGAGAGCACAAGTCAGGGAAGTAGGGGTAAGGGCAGAGGGAGAAGCAGACTCCCCACTGAGCAGGGAACCTGACAAGAGGCTCCCTCCCAGGACCCTGGGAATCACAACCTGAGCTAAAGGTAGACGCATAATACACTGAACCACCCAGGCGCCCCAAATTTTCTGATATATGTTAACAAAGATCACATTACTATAAGTAGTAGGAGGAACTCCCTATTGTATAAGATCAAATACCTTGACTAAAGAAGATTAATCAAGATAAGAGAGATCTACTATGCTAACTGAATGCCTGGACCACAAAAATCTTCAAATACCTGCCTTGAAGGTTTAGTCTCCAGAAGAATTCCTTTGGGATAGCAATGGAATAATAGCCCACCAACTGTGAGTATGGAAAGAATCACAGCTGTGGACTTCTGTCTCCTAAAGGAAAAGGAAGTGTCCTCTGATGATTCCTCCATGCAGACAGCTGCATATGAATGTGCTTACACTATTACCTTATCCAGAGCCTTAAATCTACTATCCCAGAAAAAAAGGTATTGTTATGTTTATTGAATTGGCAGTAAGAGTGAAATCCTGAGAGCCTAAATCCTCTTTGAGAGCCATACAAAAAATAACTAGGCAAGTCGGAGGGTTCTTGGGTTTGTGATCACCCAGCAGAGACTCATCACACGTAAGATATAAAGGCAGTAGTGACGGGACCCCACATTAGCTCTCAGAGAGGGCCGAGAAGGATGGAAGTCCTTTGCATCTGTTTCCTACTTGCATTCATTTTTCTTAATTTCTGAGAATGTTGCCCCTAAATGCAAGAACCATTACTGTCGCTGTGAACCTTATTTGAATCCTGTTCTCTGTGCATTCAACCACAAATTATATCACAGATTGTATGCTCCAACCACTTAAGCTGTGAGACAAACTAAACAGAGCTGTTTAATTTATCTTTCTTTGTAAATACATCAATGGCTCCTAAAAGGTTTGATTGCTTTTCTAAGGCTCATGAGTTTTGGGCAATTTGTAATTCCTTACGTTGCTGTAGATATTTAATTCTCCCCAAATTTACTTTCTTTCTCTCTCTTAAAAATTAGAGCTAATCATCATTATTTGCTGATCCCGTATCTGCAAATTCGCCTACTTGCTAAAATTTATTTGTAGCTCCCCAATCAACACTGGTGGTGTTTTTATGATCATCCACAGCCTTTCAGAGTGGTAAAGCTAGAGTTGCCCGATATACACTTTCTCAGTTGAGGTGGACCGAGGCAATGCTCTACCTTCCTGTTCCAGCTAATTCTATAAACGTGTTGTCTCTTTGATGGTCTATTCAGTGCCACTTTTTTTTTTTTTTTGCATTTTTGTGTTTTTTCTTGGTGTTTTGATATCTAAAATGAGTGCCAGGAATACTGCCACAGGGCTGTCTAGTGTTTCTAGAGGCAAGAAGACTGTAATGTGCTTTTCGGAGATGATATGTATGTTGGATAAGCTCTGTTTGTGAATGACTCTGGATGCTGCTGGTGGTTAAGGTCAATGTTTATGAATCAAAAAATATATGAGCTAACGTGTCTGTTGAAAGAAGCACACATCCAACAAAAGTGTAGGTATTGATCAGTTGGCAAAAATGTTGTGACCAGAAACTTGCAGAAACTGAACACTGTACTTCCCGTAGGAGCAATGGCTCAGCACTCCCTAATTATGTATTTGTGGCAACTTTATAGAACATACCTGCCTCAAAGAATACGAATCAACTGCATGTATTTGTGTCTTATTCCCTTAGTTGGAGAGTAGTGAATAAAACAGATCTGTGATAACAAAGGTACCTACAAAACTTTCCGAAGTTCTGCTGGTGATCTCAGTAGTTAGTACCTGACTTCCCATTCTTTCTTATGCGGCACTATTACCTCTGTTGTTTATAGCATTTAGTAGGGTTTTAAACCAATAATAAAGCTATTTTTTAACAAAGCATAATAAGAAATACCATAATTTAACTTTCATGCTATTTCTGAACCACTGTTGTAATAAAAATATTAGCTTTCATGTAAATTTCCCATAATACTAGGTCAAGGTTTCTTAATTTCTCCTTCTCTTATTTAAATTTATCAAATGAAGCAGTAAGTTCACATTTTCCAAGAGTACATCAATAAATTATCCAGTAGGAGTTTAACCAAGCGAGCCACCCAGGCACCTGAGAAGAACTAACATCTTGACAATATTAAGTCGTCTTCTCCATGAACATGGACTCTCTCTCCATTTTAAATAAACAAACAAATAAACAAATAAATAAATAATCCAGTAGGAATATGAAACCTAACAGATAATGCCAAAGTGCTGTGGGACTTACCAAACTGGGAGTAATCTATATTCACTGAATTGAGGTCAAAATAGTCATGAACAATAATTTTGGATATCTGAACTCAGATCCTCCCCCACTCCCTTTCCTTGGTTTGTTAGAGAAAAGGAAAAGAGATATAGGCAGATATAGGCAGTGTGTTAGAAAATAATATTACAACCTATAAAAGGATGAGACTGTTATCAGAGATTATTGGCAAAGTCACTCAGGACATGAGACTCATACTATGCCTATTGCCTAATCCCCTAATCATCATCTGTGAAAGACAGATTCACAGATATTCTAGGAGAGGCCATGGGGTATAGGAGAAAGAGCAATGGTCCTTGAGTTTTCAGATTTGGGATTCTGGCCCCCCTCACTAACTGTGACTTTGGAAAAGTCACCTAACCTTTCCGAGGCTCCAACTGCTCACCTGTGTAATGAGGATAGAAATACTTGGTGCCTCTATTCCACAGGGCTGAGGTGAGGATTGTAGGAACCTGATACACTGGAGAGTCCTGTGTTAACTCCAAAGGGAAAGTAATGTAGGGAATTACTAGTGATAATGTCCTTTATGTCCACCAGAGAAGTTTCTACTTTAAAGAAAATTACAGGGTGCCTGGGTGTCTCAGTTGGTTAATCAACTGTCTTTGGCTCGGGTCATGATCCTGGAGTCCCGGGATCAAGTCCTGCATTGGGCTCCCTGCTCTGCAGGGAACCTGTTTCTCCCTCTGACCCTCCCCCATCCTCATGCTCTCTCTCTCTCTCTCTCAAATAAATAAATAAATAAAATCTTGGGGAAAAAAAAAAGAAAATTACAGAGTGCTTTTACAAGTGAAATTTTCTTTTAAAAACCTTGCCGGGGATGGATTTTTATATAAAGTCATTTTTTGTTTGTTTGTTTGTTTGTTTTTTTCCAAATGGGACACTGCAGAGAGGGCCACTGAATTTTTTTAGTATCTCACTTGTGAAGTGTCTCTTTCTGCAGTACTGCCATGAATTAGCACTGCCAAGAATTTTAAATAATGAACAGGAGGTACGTACGTGTTATTATACCTGGAACACACCATCCAGTGACCTTGAAATTTTTTCCAAATTTTATGTTAATGTATACTTCAATTTTAAACATATGATTAGTTTTTTCATAACAGGCAACTTGGTGCCATTAAATTATTTTTAATTTTTTAAAAGATTTTATTTATTTATTTCACAGAGAGAGATCACAAGTAGGCAGAGAGGCAGGCAGAGAGAGAGGGGGGAAGCAGGCTCCCCGCTGAACAGAAAGCCCGATGTGGGGCTGGATCCCAGGACCCTGAGATCATGACCCAAGCCGAAGGCAGAGGCTTTAACCCACTGAGCCACCCAGGTGCCCCTATATTTTTCATTTTTAATCTCATTCTTCACTCTACTTTCTCATTCTTTTCCTATTGTATCTTATCCTCTCAACACTGAAACTCCATATACAACTGAGTAAGTGGTCAGTATTTTCTGTTAATAGCTGCACCAGATTTCTGGGCCAGCAGGGGAATAAAAAGATAGAAAACTATTTTTAAAAATTCATTTATTTATTCAATTCTACAAACATTTACTAGATGCCTGCTATGCCAGGCTCTGATCTAAGTGGTGGGGGTACAGCTGTGAACAAAACAAACAGACAAGGGTCCTATTCTCAATGAGCTTACATTCCAGAGAAATTCAAAAGGACGAATGCTTGGAGAGGGCAAAGGAGTCAGCTTCCAACTGCCCAAAGACAGGGTGATGGGGGTCAGAAGCCTGGAGCTGTGTTCGCTGTAATACTGTCCTCTACCTGCAGGGGGCCACATGGCACCAACGGCTCAGCCTCTGCTGGTAAATACCTTCTAAGAAAGGTATTGGTTTTATAAAGATTTTAAGACTCTTAGGAATGAGAGGGGTCTGTGTGGAGTAATTACAGAGGCTCCAAAGTATCTTTGGTTCCTGGAGAAGAACAGAATATCTGCTGTTATGGGGAGTAAAAGGAAAAGTGAGACGAAGTGTAAGGATACTAGATGCCTTGTTCCTTCATTCAGCAAACGCTCACGGAGCACGTGTGGTGTGCCAGGCTTCTTCTGAGCCCTGAGGACACAGTGGATGAGCCCAGGGGAGCCTCACTGCCCTTAGCTTACAGTAAACTGGTCTAGACTGTGATGGACAACGGATAGTACTATAATAATGAGACAACAATGCCTGATATTTACTGAACGCTTTCCATGTACCAGGAGCTATGCAAGTATTTTATGTAAGTTTTGGTGTTCAAGTGCCGCCACCGCAGCAACAAGCAGGTGTTACTAATTTTACTCCTTTGCAGATGAGACACTGAAGGCAGGACGAGTCTAAGAAATTCTTGGTTGAGAATCAAGAAATGGGCAGAAGACATGAACAGACATTTCTACAAAGATGACATCCAGATGGCCAACAGACACATGCAAAAGTGCTCCACATCACTCGGCATCAGGGAAATACAAATCAAAACCACAATGAGATACCACCTCACACCAGTCAGAATGGCTAAAATTAACAAGTCAGGAAATGACAGATGCTGGTGAGGATGCAGAGAAAGGGGAACCCTCCTACACTGTTGGTGGGAATGCAAGCTGGAGCAACCACTCTGGAAAACAGCATGGAGGTTCCTCAAAGTGTTGAAAA
>NC_081566.1:6493806-6537964 GCF_022355385.1 Mustela nigripes
AAGTCAAAACCACAATGAGATACCACCTCACACCAGTCAGAATGGCTAAAATTAACAAGTCAGGAAATGACAGATGCTGGTGAGGATGCAGAGAAAGGGGAACCCTCCTACACTGTTGGTGGGAATGCAAGCTGGAGCAACCACTCTGGAAAACAGCATGGAGGTTCCTCAAAGTGTTGAAAATAGAGCAATCCTACGACCCAGCAATTGCACTACTGGGTATTACCCTAAAGATACAAATGGGGCACGTGCACCCAAATGTTTATAGCAGCAATGTCCACAGTAGCCAAACTATGGAAAGAACCTAGATGTCCATCAACAGATGAATGGATCAAGAAGATGTGGTATATATACACAATGGAATACTATGCAGCCATCAAAAGAAATAAAATCTTGCCATTTGCGACGACATGGATGCAACTAGAGGGTATCATGCTTAGTGAAATAAGTCAAGCGGAGAAAGACAACTATCATATGATCTCCCTGATATGAGGAAGTGGTGATGCAACATGGGGGCTTAAGTGGGTAGGAGAAGAATCAATGAAACAAGATGGGATTGGGAGGGAGATAAACCATAAGTGACTCTTAATCTCACAAAATAAACTCAGGGTTGCTGGGGGGAACAGGGTTGGGAGAAGGGGGTTGGGTTATGGACATTGGGGAGGGTATGTGCTATGGTGAGTGCTGTGAAATGTGTAAACCTGGCGATTCACAGACCTGTACCCCTGGGGATAAAAATATATGTTTATAAAAAATTAAAAAAAATCTAATTCTTGGTTGAGGCCAGAGTCAAAGTCAAGCAGTAGACACTAAAGCAACTGGTTAATTACCCAGCTGTGACAAGCTGTGACAGATACTGGGCGAAGCGGAGGGTGTGCGGATGGGGCTGATACTTTAGATTGAAGGGATCACAAAGGACTCTCTGAAGTGATAACATTCGAGTTGCGACCTAAATTGGGAAAATGAACCAGCTCCAGAAAGTTCTGGGGGTAGAGCGCACCCATCACAGTCCAGCAAGGGGACTCCAGGCAGGACATGAGCAGGGTGTCCTCAAAGTAGAGGGTCGGAGCCTGGACAGGGTGGGAGGCAGTGAGGGTGGCTGCCGTCTGGGCTGGGGAGGCAGGAACCTTTGGCCAGGGCTGAGGTGTGGATTGTAGTGTAAGGGGAACTGCGGAACTGAGGGTTGTAAGAGACAGAAATGGCAATGATGTGCTTGCCACGCACGTTTAATATGTTGCTCAAGCTCACATAAGGCAAAGGGATAGTAAATCAGAGAGTGGACAGCTTAATAATAATAATAATAATAATATAATAGAAGAACATAACTTCTATCTTAAGGATGGTTGAAATACACTATTTTTTTGTTAGAAAATAACACACCTGTTTCCTGTTACTTATCTACATAGACAGCAATCTGATATGACTCATATAGTGATTTTGGAACTCGAACCCAGAACGTCTCTACAGGACAGAGAATCTCAAAATGGCCCTGGGTGGGTTCCATGGCGATCCCTCCCGGCATGCACTGAAGGTTGATGGCCTCTCAGAAAAGCAGCCAGTAGGGGAGGAAAAGCTGATTCTTAAACGCGGCATGGCTAACCTATTTGCAATTCCCGCTCCAAGTTTGCTTCCATCTCTTATTTCTTCACTCCTATTTGCCAAAAGAAAAACTGGTGTGAGAACCCTGGCCCCCTGCCTGCTGCCCCTGCACTCCCCTCCTCACCGCTGCATCTAGTAGCCTTAATAAAATGAAACCATCTGCTTCCCGACAGACAGACCTACAATGACCTTTGAGGTTGTTTCTCTTCTTTTTAGGAGGAGATAATGATGATAGTGATAAAACCCTGAAAATAATAGATAACGGAGATGGAAATACTAACAGTAAAGGTAACACTTACACTGTGCCAGGCACCATTTCGATCCTTCATAAATTAGCCAAGTAATCCTTCAAGCAACCTTACCGGGTGGGGGTGCTATTGTTAAAAGGGCAGAGAGAGCTAACTTTTTCAAGTACATACACGCTACTCAGCAGCTGAACTGGAATGCAGACCCAGCTATCTGGAAATAACCACTCTGTTTGGAGAAAGAGTCAGTACAGGCTCTGAATCAAGGGTGTATCCTAAAACGTAAGGTCACTTGGGGAACAAGTTCTCCATCTCCCAGCTGAAATAAAGAGGCCTAGGGTGTCCAGGACAGTACAAGCTAAGAACAAAAGAGCAGCCTGGTCAAGGCAGATCAGGATCAGGACGTGACAGAGCTTCGTGAAACATCTGAGGCCCTGTTTCATTAACTTCTATAAAGTGAATTTTGCCCTTTGATTTTACCTGTTTATTACATTTCTTTCCTTTCCTTTGGAACCTGTAATAGGCTCCTTCCCTGGAACTTCCCCACGGGCGTCCTGATGAAAGCATATTAGCAAAAGTGATCTGTGACGAGAGCCGCACTTGAGGTCTGCACATGGTAAATTATTCTAATTAAGGTTAAAAAGAAATGAAGTGAGCCAGGCTGCTCCACAGATGCAAGAAGAACACACCACAGGCACAAGTCAGGGCTCGGGCAGGTGAACACGAGACGTCATTCTCAAAATCAGGAAGCGAGGCCTGCTCCTAGGCAGGTGTCAAAGTGTTCTCTCCTTTTGGATTCAGATTCCTGATAAATGGAAATTTTAAAGATTTTACTTATTTTTTGACAAAGATCACAAGTAGGCAGAGAGGCAGGCAGAGAGAGGTGGGGAAACAGGCTCCCCGCTGAGCAGAGAGCCCGATGCGGGACTCGATCCCAGGACCCTGGATCATGACCTGAGCCGAAGGGAGAGGCTTTAACCCACTGAGCCACCCAGGCGCCCCTGGGAATTTTAATATATTTTTTCCTGACTTCATAAGATGGTTGTGAAAAAAGAAGGCAATGATCCATGTAAAGGCCTTTTGAAAACTTATAAGGTGTTATGCAAATGTAAGATTAAATGTATTGGTAGTGGAACCAATAACCAGCTTTTTGGTCAAGTCTGAGGAAAATTCTGAGTTTATCTCCGATTCAAAGAAACATATAATTTTTAGAAAAAAATTAAAATTTGACTTGATGACCTTGGCAATAATTCCATTTTAAATATTCAACAGGATACTTACAGTTTAGAATTGCTCTATACTGCATACATTTAAGCTATGACTAGTCAAACTATATTAAGAAGGATGGATGTATTTTTTTTTCAAACGTAGGATGTAATGTTGTATTAATTGAAAGGTCCTTGTTTGTTTCATTCAATGGGCCAACTGAGGTTCTAGGCGCCACGATACAGAGATAAACAATGCACTCACTGTTCTTAATCCCCTCGATCCTTATGTTAAACTGGGAGGAGACAATACTGGGAGGAATACGTAGGTAAACAATCCTTATTCTTAATGTTTGCTATCCATCTAATAAATAAGTGAATAATCCCCATTACTTCCAAGCTCATTTAGTGTCTAGGTCACTTCCATGTATCTCCTGCTCATCTCCTTTGTGTCTGACAATACCGGTATGAGCTACAAAACATAGGTTTATTAAATATATATTAAGTATTATTATTTATAATATTATATGTATTGTATATAATATATAAACACTAAATATATTAAATATATATGTATATATTTTATTAGACAGAAACACAAAGCTCAGAATGGAAGAGTTCAGCTAACCTTCTCAGACCTAGCAAAGGCAAGAAGCAGGGCTCAGCTCAAGGCTTTAGGACAAGAAGCTCCTAGAGTACCCCTGAGACTTAGCAAGAATGGGGGAGTCTTATCATCGAGCAAGGTGCTGGCCGGAGTGGTGGTAGTTTGTGGTAAAAATCTACCACACTGCTTCCTTATTTAGTGTTCACATACATTTATTAGATCAGAGTATGTATGATGTATCCTATAATTCTTTGTAAATGGTTCCTAAGCGTATCTTGTGTTTCTCTCATACACTTGGCTTCTATTCTCTTTTGAGGTTTTCATAATGATTATACGTCCATTTAGAATATGAAATCAAAACCAAGTATTTCAAATTGCCTTCATCATCTGACACATTTGGATAGACTTACGACATCTTCCAATTTTGTCCCTTCAAATCTCTCCTGATGTTCTAGGAAAAGGGCTTTTTTATGCCCATCTAACTGTAATTTCAAGCCTCATAGGACAAGCATAGAGGTCCTCATCGAAATTCAGAGATGGTCATTTCGAATGCTGCTGTTCAAAATTTTTGTTAAAATTGTTGCTGTTAATAATTTTACATTGTTTTCTTAACTACCAACGTGAGCATAGACAGTTGGCGTCTTTAAAGCTAAATATAATGCATTGGACCACAGTGTAAATCCCAGAACTCTTCATTCCTTCAATCTCTCTCTCACTTAATTAAATGTTTATCGAACACCTACTGAAATTCTGCATATTGTTCCAGGCACAGGGGATACACAGTGAAAGATTTTGTCCTTGAACCTTCAAGGGACTCAAAATCCAGGGCAAAAGACAGCTGCCTGGCCCATACGGCTGGACTGACCTCCCATCTGGGTGGAGCGGAGGACAGTATGTTTGCTGAATCTTAAAGGAGCAGTTGTGTTAATCTAGCCATGAACTTCTCACTTGACTCAGTTTTTCTTGATTTTCTTCTCCTTTGCACTATGGGAATAAATATATCCTGACAGTTGTACATAAAGAAATCCTTAAGGGGGGTCGTGTGGGTGGTTCAGTGGGTTAAGCCTCTGCCTTTGGCTCAGGTCATGATCCCAGGGTTCTGGGATCGAGCCCTACATCGGGCTCTCTGCTCCGAGGAGAGCCTGCTTCCTCCTCTCTCTTTGCTTGCCTCTCTACCTACTTGTTATCTCTGTCTGTCAAATAAATAAATAAAATCTTAAAAAAAAAAAAAGAAATCCTTAAGAAAAAAAAAATCTGCTTCTAAGTAAAGCAACAGATGGATTTTTACATACAGGAGCTCAATAGAACTCAATTTCCTTTCTTTTCCCTTGTTTATTTAGTTTATATTAAAATCTTACATATTTCTTCCACAATGGAACTTGAAATAAAAAATTTAACTATGCTTTCCTGGGTGTTATTTTGGAGCAAGTCTTAGTATCCTTTTATCTGAAATTTCTCACGCCCAGCCCTGCTCCAAAGCTGCCCTCCATTGAAGTGTAGACTTTAGAGGCTTTTGCTCATGCACTCACCTCAGGGGTGGGGAAAAAAAAAGTGCATTATTTTTAAAATTTGACTCTAAAAATTTTAACATAAATTTAAATATTCATGAATCATTTAATTCCAAAATGTAGATATCCACACTTAAAAATATAACTGTTAAACCACTCTTCTAAATGTATCCAGTGGGCTCTAAATGTATCCAGAAAATACATGGACAGGCTCTTCTGAGAGAGAAATTTGAATTATTCTTTCTTCTTCTTGAAGTCATGTGTTAACTACACTACCCTTATAGAACTGATCACCTGTTACTCTTCTGTACAACAACATATTTATAAATTAGTTGAAATTTTAAAATTTCCTGTGGTCATAAGGCGTCTATGAAAAATTTTTCTGATTCCATTTGTCTTTATAAATATTATTAATCTATAATTTATGAAAATAATATAAATATATTGCAAAATTTTCCAAATATTACTTTTAGAAAGTGAAACTTTATTGCAAAATATTCCTTAATATAAAAGCTTTTCCTTAATAGGAGAATTTTCATGACACTTAGAAAGACTATATTAAAAAAAGGAGGAAACATAGTCCCTTGAATCTGTGGTTCCTTGGAATCCTTGAGAAGTCTGTGAACACCTCCAGAGGAAAATGTAGCCCTGTGCTATTTTATTTATTTATTTTTTAAAATTTTATTTATTTATTTATTTGACAGAGATCACAAGTAGGCAGAGAGGCAGGCAGAGAGAGAGAAGAAGAAGTAGGCTCCCCGCTGAGCAGAGAGCCCGATGCGGGGCTCAATCCCAGGACCCTGAGATTTTGACCTGAGCCAAAGGCAGAGGCTTTAACCCACTGAGTCACCTAGGCGTCCCAGCCCTGTGCTATTTTAAAATTCCCATTGTGATTTTCTTCCCTGAGAACAAACAATCTGAGGGTTTTGAAGGGGTGGGGGGTGGGAGGTTGGGGGAACCAGGTGGTGGGTATTGGAGAGGGCACGGATTACATGGAGCATTGGGTGTGGTGCAAAAACAATGAATGCTGTTATGCTGAAAATTAAAAAAAAAAAAGATAGAGAGTATCATTTGGAAGAGTGATTTTAAGTTGTCAAACGAGCTGAGTTTTTCACAACTGATACAGTATTGTTGTCTGCCATTTTAATTCCACTTTGGTTTAAACTCCAAAGTTAATTATTTTAACAAAATCCATGTTTATTTTGATTTATCAATTTCTTATCATTGGTTCTTGCATCTCATTCTTTCCTTTTTGGTCTAATTTCCAAGATATAATATAAGTCATTCCTTCTTTTTGGAAGAGGGGAGTCAGAGTGGAGAAGAGACCAGAATGCACTGAATTTTTGTTAGCAAATAATACATGAAGCAGAAGTGAGCAGTGCAGGTAAGCTTCTCCCCAAAAAGACAGAGCCTGTTAATGATATAACGCTCTGACAGTCCTTAAAGGCATGTTTTGTTTTGTTTTTTAAATTTTATTTATTTGACAGAGAGAGACACAGTAAGCAAGGGAACACAAGCAGGGGGAGTGGGAGTGGGAGAAGCAGGCTTCCTGCCGAGGAGGGAGCCCAATGTGGGGCTCGATCCCAGGACCCTGGGATCATGACCTGAGTCGAAGGAAGATGCTTAACGACTGGGCCACCCGGGCACCCCTTAAAGCATGTTTTGCTGCATTTTCTGCATGGTCCACGTGTAACAGCTCCTCTTTACTGCACAGATACACATCCACGAGGGAGGAGTGAGTGTAAAACAAATCTATTTTCTTCTGTAGTTTTGGAATTGAGAATAACTTGAGTATTTTTATTGACTAACGTTTGTCACTTGTAGTTTTCCAAAAGGATAACATTTGTTTCCTGTATGTCTTCCTACTTCTCTAAATTTCAGTTGCTCTCCAATTGCCCAGAAAGATTAAGCAGTAGAAATCTAAGTGTTAGAAAATCTGCTTTAAAGGAGGATAAAGTAAGTTGTTCTTTCTGTAAGGGTCGGGCAAAGATAGTTTAGAAAATTTATGTGTGTTGCCTAACATAGCACCTTGGTCCACAGTCAACCATCCCAGGTGACATATGATATTAGCCTTAGACTGTAGAAAAATAACAAAGGCAGAGGGATATAAACCTATTTTTTAAAACACTGAATGAAATACAATTCAGATTCTTTCTAATTTTGGAGCATAAGTCATATTATTTAAAATGCTTCATGCATTGTTAAATACGCAAATCATCACAAATGATCCTAAAACATTGCCGTGCACCTCCTATTAAAGATCACCAGTACCTAATACTTTTCCAACTCAGAGGGCAGAAAAATTAAAGACCACGAGGTGCTAAGATGATCCGTATCACTATGGTTATGAACCTTGGAACTCAGAATGCACACCTGAAAATCAATTTCAAAGTTTCCAAGGAAACCAATGAAGCTATTTCAAGACGAGATGAATGTGATTTGCAAATCAAAATCCACTTAAGACTGGTGTCACAGCATTATGTCTTAACTGGTGCTTGCCACATTTTTTAAGGAAGCCGGGAAAAAACCAATCTTATAGTCACGCACCCAGCAGTATGGGAGACAGCAGCCTTCGTTTTGTCCTCTGTCTGCTTTGTTGACAGATTTCCAATATAATGGGGAATATGCAAAAGAGGCCTTCATTATGGAATAAGATTTTGTAAAACCATAAAAAAAAAAGAGAGAGAGAGAATAAGGGTGTCAAAAAGCCTAGAAATCTGTGGGGATCAAAAAAAATGGGGAGAATGAAAACCACCGATGTATACCCATTTATAACTGATTCTCTACGAGGCATAAAAGGAGATTGGACTTTGAGATCCCATTTTACCGATGAGGAAACTGAAATTTAGAAAAGTGAGGTCACGGACACGAGGCCACTGCTACTAAGTGCTGAGTGAGGATATGAAGCGGCGCGTCGGATCCCAGAGCTCTGGGTCTTCAGGGGCTCCCAGAGAAAGAATGACAAGTCCAAGGCGATGCGTTTAGGCAATGTCCAAGGACATTTCAAGTCCTGAGCTGATGCGTGTCCTAACTAACCCGGGTCAGAGGACGCTCATGCTGGAGGGAACAGCTCCCTTTTGGACCCTGCCCGGTCCCTCTCCTGGTCCGCCGGCTGACGTGGATCAGAGACTGTCTCTCACCCGCCCTCGCTCCTGCCACGGCAACAGCCCAGTGCCTTGCACACCACCGAGTGCTCAGCGAGTACGGGCTGAACTGCACTGACACAACGGACCGTGTCGGGTGTGAGATAAAATTAACTGGTGAGAGGGGCGCCTGGGTGGCTCAGTGGGTTAAAGCCTCTGCCTTTGGCTCAGGGCATGATCCCAGGGTCCTGGGATCGAGCCCCGCATCAGGCTCTCTGCCCAGCAGGGAGCCTGCTTCCTTCTCTCTCTCTGCCTGCCTCTCTGCCTACTTGTGATCTCTGTCTGTCAAATAAATAAATAAAATCTTAAAAAACAAAACAAAACAAAAACCTAACTGGTGAGAATGCGAGCTGGAGCTTTGAGCCTTCCACTTTCTATTTCCCGTGTCCGTCGGACGCCTGGCAGGGCGCTGCTGCGTACTGTGTGACACAGACGTCAGCAGGGAAGACCTCTGTGACTGCGTTCACTACAGTGAGTGGCCCGAGGCACAGACATGCTCCATGGCGATCAGGATCTCCAAGCCAGTGTCTACACAGTTCGCTTGTTCTGTGTTGGTCATTTTGGAAAGAGGTCGTGGAACTCCTACCTTTGATACGTCCTTGTGTTTCTGTGTGTCCGTGATTTGGACAAGACTTAACCTCCAATTACCCAGCAATTGCACCTGCAATTACCCAGCAATTGCTAAGTAGTATCTGGCGATTCCCTTCCCAGAATTTACTCCTGACACGAATCACTCTCGGGATTTCATCGGGTGGTTTGAACAGAGGACTGGACCAGCCACGCAGGCAGAGGACTTCTCGGTCTTCCCTGTAAACTAAGCAGATGCTGTGGAGTCTGAGAAAATTCAGGCCATCCCACCTCAAGTTTAGCTGATGTGGGAAACAGAGGGAGAAGAAAATCATTAAAATTCCTCACCTACTGACAAGCCCTTGAAACAGACAGAGAGGCTCTCCCCTGGGGACTTAACTGCCCTCACCTTGAGGTTTTGCTAAGGACAATCCTAGCCTGACCGACCCCGTACCCCGACAGGTCCGACCAGAATCCTGCAAGTCTACTCTTTTAATAATTCCTTTAGGAAACTTTATCTCTAAACCTCCAAAAGAGTGTCGAGAATCATTCCCAAGTATATGACCCACTGATAGACATCTAAAGGATCTCACAAGATTTTTATTATTGGTAATGAATAACCTTTTCCTCAGACAACAGCTAGCTCCTCAAGGTCCTGGAGACCTCACTTCCAAAACTCCTTAGAGACTCACATCATCCATAACCCCTTTGTCCTCACCCTCCTCCGAGTCCACCCCGCAGGGAAACAGCCTGAGGAACTGCGCTGAAGCCTGACAAATGCACAGTGATCTGTGAGTACAATGTGTTGCCACCTTTATTGTAACCGCTGGGAGCTGCCCAAGGCTTTATAAAGAAACCCAAAAGCAACAGCAGGAGTTGGGGCAGCCTTAGAAAAATACTTTTTGGCTTAAAGAGAAATTTCTTTAACAAGAACCTGATACTTCGGACTTAGCATGAAAGCACAGACCAGGTCAATCACAGAAAATCCAGCTTGCCGGAACGCGCTCCATTACGGTGGCAGAAACGCAAAGGCAGGGCCCCTTTGGCATCCTTGGTGGCCTGAGAAAAGTTGCGACCACT
Source organism: Mustela nigripes (assembly GCF_022355385.1). NCBI lineage: Eukaryota > Metazoa > Chordata > Mammalia > Carnivora > Mustelidae > Mustela > Mustela nigripes. The sequence continues at coordinate 6,503,758 of NC_081566.1, forward strand.
GAAGACTCTTCTTGAACATCTCTGCCCGTTGCTATGCGACACTGGGATTCAGCTCTCTTCCTACTTAACTCCCTCCTCAGTGTGTTCTAAATTTGGCCAATAATGAGGGGTGAGACCTTGGCCTGGCGAGTCCTGCCACTCTCTGGAACTCATCACGAGAGAGAAGGATGGACTGGATCCTCTCTCAGGCTCCCTCCAGCTCTGACATTTTATGAAGGAGGAGGATGATTTGTGCCAATATTTTTACTCTGAAGATGCCACGAATGCTTCAGGTGTTTTTAATGAATAATGAGCTCATTCTCATTGTTATATGGGGTAAATGGATTGTTTTTAGGACACAGTTTGGTTTTTTTTTGCTTGTTTGTTTGTTTTGGCTAAACTAGTTCATGGTGACTATTTAATTTATAAAGCAGATTATAATTATAATAATATAATTATTATTATATTATAATATCAATACTACCCTTTATGACTGCAGTAACTAAAATACAGTATAACTTTTCTTTTTTATTAAGAGAAATGTATGAGAGTCCATCATCTCCACAAATTAGGGGATTACTGCAATTTGGCTGAATCAGTGAAGATTTTTAACTTTTTTCTAAATTTTGTGTTTTAAAATTTTAATTGTCCCAGAGCATCTGTAATTTTCAGAGACGAGTGACATTCCTATGGGTTTTAATGTTTTATCTTTCTTTCTAGATGCACCTCTGATCGTGTTCCAGGGCACAGTAATGATAAAATGATATAGCTTTGGGGAAAACATGTTGGAACATTAACATGTAAATTACGTTCTCATGTTTATGGTGAAATATATATAAAATTTAAAATCATGCAAGCCTTATTAGAGTTCAGCTTGGATGCACTCTTTGTTTCTTTACCCTTTTATCTAGGTCTGCCAACGGAGTGTGCCAGGGTCCTCTTCTTTTCCATTCTAGGCCACCTCCAAAGCTACAAGGAAACTGAGGGGAAAACAACCACCTCAAACTTTCCAGGACACTGATGGTTGGACTCAGACACTCTCCAGGACACTGACGGTTGGACTCAGACGCTCTCCAAAGGCCAGCGGACAGGGAGAACAGTGGAAGAGAAACAACCAACTTCGCTTCCCATTTCTCTCAGAAGTTGATTCAGAGACTGTCCCATGATAAAATAGTAAAGGAACAAAATGAAATAAAAGCAGAAGCAAATAGACAGGAACAGCTTGCTCAGTAGTGATTAGTTCTTCCTTTTCCCTATAAAAATCTGCTCTCTGGTTTCCAGTCTAGCACGTCAGCAGCTTGGAAATTGTTATTCCCATCCATCCTCACAAAACCGAAAAAAGACGAACAGAGTCAGAACCAGCTGCTTCTCCCTACATCCATCCGGGAATGGAGACAGAGGGGGAATCCCTGCCCCCAGACTGGAAGGACGGTCAGACACATACAGAGAATCACGACTCCCTGGAGCAGAAACCTCCCTGCCGGGGTAGGAAAACTAAAACTAAGTGACTTACTGCTGGAGGCTCAAGTGTGAACAAGCTAGAGCATTAAAAACTCCAAGGGGTGGGGGGTTAGTGTTGGGGGAATATCACCCATTTGTGAGTTTTACCCCTGCCAGCTTCGCACAGTGAGGATCTCGGAAACCCCCCTCATGCTTCCAACAAGAGGAGGGAAACAGAAACCATCTGAAAATACAGCCAGGACATTCTGTTCTTCTTCTTCTTTTAATGTTATTTATTTATTTAACCGGGGGGAGATGTGGGGGCAGAGCACAAGCATGGGGAGGGACAGGTAGAGAGGAGGAAGCAGGCTCGATCCCAGGACCCTGAGATCATGACCTGAGCCAAAGGCAGAGGCTTAACCCACGGTGCCACCCAGACACCCACATTCTGTTCTTCTTTTAACAAAGCTTTCCTGAGGGGAGACCATACTACGGTATCTGATAAACTGGGGTTATACCAGGGTCTAAACCACCTGGAGCAAGGGAATTCCCGAAGAAAAGACCGCCAGCCTCGAATTCGTTACTGCAAGATTGTCTTTCAAAAGTGAAGAAGAAACAGAGATTTTTCTGTGACAAATAAAAACTGAGGGAATTTGTTGTCAGTAGACCAGCCTGATAAGAAACGTTAACAGAAGTTCTTCAGAGAAAAAGAAAGTGATATAGGTTGAAACTCCGATCCAAAAAAGAAAGGAAGACTTTTAGAGAAGGAATCAATGACAGTGAAACAAAACGTTTCATATTTCTTACTCTGAGCTGATCTAAAAGATAATCATTTGTTCAAAATAGCAATAGCAAGGGTCTAGTCAGTGATGATAGCTTGTACTGAGTGAAGGGAGCGACAGCAGTGTTGTGTGACTGGGAGGAGTACGTGCTGTTGTTCTCTCATGAGGTGCTTCTATTACTCGCAAAGTGTCTAGTGTTCTCTGCAAGTGGTCTTAGATTGGTTGTGAATGAATATTTAAAACCCTAGGGAAATTTTTAAACAACTGAAAAGTGTAGCAGGGGCACCTGGGTGGCTCAGTCTTGAAGTGTTGGCCTTTGGCTCAGGCCATGGTCTCGGGGTCCTGGGATGGGGCACCGCGTTGGGCTCCCGACCTGGGGAGGGAGGGGCAAGCCTGCTTCTCTCCCTTCCTCTGCCTGGATACTCCCCCTGCTGTGCGCTCTCTGTCAAATAAATAAATAAAATCTTTAAAAAATATATATAATTGATATACTAAGAGAGATGAGAAAAGGAATCATATAAAATGCCCAATTAAAGCCAGAGAAGTTAGAAAATGAATAGAAGTCAAAAAAGGATATAAATAGGAAATAGTTACAAGTGGGACAGATATTAATCCAACTATATTAATAATCTCCTTAATGTGAATGTTGTAAATATGCCATCAAATGACGAAGACTCTGAAAGTACTTGAGGCAAAACTGAGATACTTCAAGGAGAAAAAGGCAAGCACTGTATGATTAAAGACTTCGAGATGCGTCTATCTCTAGTTGACGGCTCCACCGGCCAAAAAATTGGTAAAGACAAGCCGAACAGAAGAGCTCCATCAATCAGCTGGATCTGATTGACATTTATACAATACTCCATCCAACAACAGAAGAATGTACAACCTTCTCAGGTTCCCATGGGACATGTCACACCAAAATAGATCATGTTCTAGGCCACAAGACACATTCAAATAAATTTAAAAAATATAGAAATCTCACAAAGCATGCCCTCAGACAACAATGAAATTAAACCAGAAATCAATAAAAGAAAGATTGCTAGAAAGCCCTCAGATGCTTGCAATTAAACAGCACACTGGTGGTGGGTATTATGGAGGGCGCGTATGGCATGGAGCACTGGGTGTGGTGTATAAACAGTGAATGCTGGAACACTGAAAAGAAATAAAATAAAATAAAATGGGAAAAAAACCACTTATAAATAACATGTTGTCAAATGAATCTTGAAACATTAAAAAAATATTTTCACTAAAAGACAATAAGAATATGAGTTAACATAATCTTATATGCAGTGAAAAGTGTGCTTAGAGGAAAATTTGTAACACTGAATGCATATATTTAAGAAAAGATCTGAAACCTATAAACTGAACTTCCAATATAGGAAATGAAAGGAAAAAAAAAAAAGAAGAAGAACAAATTAAATTCAGAGCAAGCAGAAGAAAAGAACACTAAAAAATTACAGCAGAAATCAATGAACTCCAAAACAGGAAACCAAAAAAGAAATTCAACAATATCGAAAGCTGGTTCTTTGAAGAGATCAATGTTGATAAACCTCTAGTTAAGCTAATGAAAAAACAAAGAAGTCACAAAGTATTAATGTAAGCAAAAAATGGCAATCACTACATGGACATTGGACATGTAGATACATGGACTTTGAAAAGATAGTAAAAGGACATTAAAAACAACTCTAGTCTACAAGTTTGATAACCTACGTAAAATATACCAATTTTTAAAAGACACAATATACGAAAAGTCACACAAGGAGAAAAAGATAATCTGAATAGGCTTATATCTATTAAACAAGTTGAATCAATAATTGATAACCTACCAGAACAGAAAGTACCAAGCTAAGATGTTTTCACCAACTCCCCACAATTACTTCAGAAAACAGAGGCAAAAGGAGTCATTCCTAATATTCTATAAGTTCAGTACTAGCCAGTTAATGAAACCCATCACATCAATAGACTAACATATAAAAACTGTATGATCTTATCAACAAATGCCAACAAAGAATTTGACAAAATCTAGCACCCATTCACTAAACACACACACACACAGACACACACACACACACACACACACACACACACACACCCCAAAAAGCTCTGAACAAACTAGGAATAGAAGGAAACTTTCTCAACTTAGTAAAGAACATCTCAAAAACTCTAATATATAATACACACACACACACAAATGGAAATAGAAATCAAATATATATTACCATTTGTAATAACATACAAATGTAAATAGTGTGCTAAAAAAAAAAATACTTAGGTAAGAATTTAACAAAATGGGTACCAGATTTTTTTCCAGTAATATATCACTTATAAATAAATGATAACATATTGTTTGACTAATAATGCAAAATATTATTATGTTGACTTCTAGCCAATATGAAATTATTTTTTTATATTTATTTTATTTTTAGTGGAAAAATTTTAAAGCATAGTGACACACTATATTATTAGTTTCAAGTGTATGAAATAATGAATCAAGTTTAAACATTATGTTCTATTCACCACAAATGTGGCTACCATCTATCACCATACAACACTATTAGAATACCACAGACCACTTCCCTATGCTGTACCTTTTGTTCTCATGACTTATTCATTCTACAACTAGAAACCTGCACTTGCCAGTGCTCAGCAAAGCACTGAAAGAATGAGATCTTGCCATTGATGATAACATAGATGGACCTAGGGGCATTATGCTAAGTGAAACAAATGAGACAGAGTGAGACAAATGCCAGACCTTTACTAAAAACAGTACACAATGCTGATGAAAAATACTGGAGAAAGAACTAAATATGGAGAGATAACCCATGTTCGTGGATTGGAAGACTCAATATTGTCAAGATGTCAATTCTTCTCAGCTTGATCTGTAACCCCGTCAAATCCCAGCAGGTTAGTTTTGTGGATAACAAAAGACTGATTCTTAAGTTTATATAAAAAGCAAAGATGCAGAATATGTAATATAATACTGAAGGATAAGTACCAGGTTGGGGGACTGATGATACCCAATTTCAAAAACCTATTATAAAGTTACAGTTATCAACACCCTATGACGTTGGTGAGGGAATAGATAATGTATCAATGGAACAGAAGAGAAAGCCCAGAAATAGACCCACACAAATACAGCCAACTGTTATTTGACAAATGAGCAAAGGCAATTCAATGGAGGAAAGAGAGTCTTTTCAATAAATGGTGCTGGAACAGCTGGACATCCACTTGCAAAAGAAAATAAAAATGAAACTCAATTCAGCCCTTACAACTTTCACAAGTTTTAACTCAAAATGAGTCATAAACCTAAATGTAAAAAATAAAACTATAAATTCCTTAAAGAGAGCATAGGAGAAAATCTAGGTGACCGTGGGTTTGGTGATGACTTTTTAAGATAAAAAACCAAAGCACAATCTATGAAAGAAAAAAAATTAATAAGTTGGCCTTCATTACAATTTAAAACTTATTTGTAAAAGACACCACTCAAGAATGAAAACAGAAGCTGCAGACGAAGAGAAAATCTTTGCAAAACATATCTGATGAGGGGCTGATATTCACAACAGGCTAAGAATTCTTAAAACTTCCAGTAAGAAAATAACAACCCAACTAAAAGGTGAGCAAAAATCTGGACAGTCACCTCAGCAAAAAAGATGGACACTTGGCACATATGCATATGAAAAAATATTCATATGAAAAATATTCATATGCACATACGCATATGAAAAAATAGTATGTTACTGGGGAATTAAAAATTTCAACAATGAGACACCACATCTATTGGAATGGCTAAAATTCAAAATACTGTAGCAATAAATACTGGCAAGGAGCTCTCATCCGTTGCTGGTCAGCATGTAAAATGGTACAACCACTATGGAAATCTTTTTGACTCTATTTCACAAAACTAAACATAATCTTACCATATAATCCAGTGATAGCTCTCCCAAAGATTTCTCTGAATGAGCTGAAAACTAATGCCCACACAAAAACTGAATACTAGTGTTTACAGCGGCTTTATTCGTAATTACCAAATGTGGAAGCAGCCAAGATGTTCTTGAGCTGGTAAACGGATAAACAAGCTGGTATACTCATACGATGGACTACTATCGCATGACTAAAAAGCAGTGAGCCATCCGATTATGCATGGACATGGAGGAATCAATGTACGTAACTGAGTGTCAGAAGCAGTCTGAGAAGGCGGCCTACCGGATGATCCCAGTTCTATGACATTCTGGAAAAGAAACAACTATGGATTTGGGAAGACGTACAGTGGTTGCCTGGGGTTCAGGAAGGAAAACGGAGGGATGGATAGGTAGAGCACGGGGAATCTTTAGGGTAGTCGAACTCTTTTGTAGGACACGGTAATGGTGGATACATGTGATTACATTTGTAATACATTTGTCAAAACTCCTAGAGTGTACGATACAAAGATTAAACCCTAACATAAACTATGGACATTAGTTAATAATAATGCATCAATATGGGTTCATCAGTAGTAATGAATGCACCGCTCTCATGTAATGTATTAATAATACAGAAGCGTGTGAGTAGGGCTGAGGTGGTTTATGGGACTGCACATTCTGTTTAATCATTTTATGCCACTCCAAACACTAGATATTAAAAAAAAAAATCTCTTCTCTAACTAAGCCACTAACATCTGGCCTCAAAAATAGATATACCAGATAGATTCGTAAAAACTGAATGACAGAGACTTTGGGAGTTCGACGGAGGACTGTGAAGTAGAACTGCAGAGGCTTTTAAATTAAAGCTCTTATAAAATAAACATATAAATTAAGTTCCCAAAAGAATGAAGCTGAAGCACCTCCCTTTCCCCTCTACAATTTCATTAATTATGGGAATGGATTTATCGGAAAGCTTTGCAATGTTTTAGGTCAAAAACTAAATAATGCCTGCTTTTAGAAAAGTGAAGATCTCTCATTTTCCCCAGCATCCTGAATTCTCCATTTTTAAATATTCAATATACAATCATTTAAAGCACTGTTATTTCGCCAGTCACCCGACATTTGAGACACAGTTCTGAAGCCGTAAATGCTATTTGGTTTTGCTTCTGTGTTGACTTCGCAGTTCTTTTAAATTGGTTCATTGTGTATTTGATCTCTCTGATTAATTATACAATCCTCCCCAAAACACAGAACTTTTGATATAGCAATCTTTCTATCAAAGGTAACCGAGCAACTTAAAATCTGTCCCTGAAGGAAAAATTACTATTTATATCAAAACTGCTGTGATCATTTTCATCAGCAAAGAATTAATTGCTGTGATTGGCCAACTAGAATACTTTCTTCTGCTGGCCTCTTACTGTATCTATGAAAAGTGTATGAATTCTCAGGTTCTTTTTAATATTATTTTAGCATGTATTGAGAAGCGGCATTTAGTGTTATGTAGTCCGTAAGGGGGAGGAGATCAAAAAGAACACTCTGTCTTCATAGGCCTGAAAGTCTTCACATCGTCCCGGAGGAACGATGGATATTGGTTGGATATTTTCTGAGGCACAAATTGTCGTCCTACAACCAAAAGCAAAGTTCTCAGTAATTTCCATTGTCCAAAGGTCTGTCTGCCACTGTCATGTGTTGGTCTCAGTTACATTACCCCTAGGATGACATGAGTGAGGTACGTCCCTAGGGAGCAGAAGTGAAGGGAGTGCCAAAAAGACAATTAACAATCAGGAAAAAAAAATTACTTAAATATAATATTAGAAGAATACAAATTAGTGCAAACAAATCTTGAAAAAAGACAGAAATACTAAATAAGAAAGGCTCCAAGAGAGCTAGGATTGGGTGGGTGAGTCATCCAGCTAGAATCAGCTCCTGTCTTTCCTGGAAATCCTGATTACTTGGGGTGCTAGTCCTTTTTGAACACTGGAGACTCCGCCCTCGGGAGGGGGCTGTCTGAATGTGTGTGCCTAGAGATGGCAGTAAAAATCCCGTCACGGCTTCTGTTTCAGTTTGCAACACTGCTGCTGTGCTACTACTTCTCAGAACAGTTCTCCCGAGCTACCCTGGGCCTTGTCCTCCGGCCCTCACCGCGAGGCCTCTGTGCTGGGGCATTCTTGCCGCAGGCCTGCTTGTGGAAGTCCGTTCCTGACTCCATTTTAACGGTCTTGGACTGGAATGCTTTCTGTACTTGGGTGAAAAATACCACAAAATCTCCCCTAATTTGACCTTCAGAGAACGGTGTTCCTAGCTATGCAGCCCTGCAGTCCCGCACTGGCTTGTCTTGGGCACGACACGTTATCAATGTGTTCTATTTTCCTATGAGACCAAGGTAAGCATGGAAAAGCATGAGACCAAAGCATCGAACCTCCTTGGTAAGTTCAGCCTGGTGATGGAGACAGAGCCTGGGATCCTAATACAGGCAGAGAAAACATGCTTTAAGCTAAGTGCTTTAGGCATGAAACTCCCGCCAGCCCCCAGGTGGTCTTACAAAAGACAGTCTGAGTAACCACTGTGTTTTGGCTCCACAGCCCAATGGCATCACTACCGCCTTTATAAACTGGGGTCCCCATTTCCTGCCAGTGTTCTTTACACACACGGTGGGAGGGGATTCAGAGCTGGGTCATTTGTCTTGCTGCTGTGACTTACGTGTGCCTGAGGAGAAAAATGAAAGAAGATGCAGCATCATCGCCAGCAAGAGCGGTACGGATCCGAGATCATTATCGTGTCCTTCTGGTCTTTCCCCCCCATAATCTCCTACTGAATAACTGCTTTATTCTTCACTTGTATATAATCCAAGCAACCTGGACACAAGCCGGTGTATGTTCATTCAGGACCAAAAAACCCCAAATATAATCATTCAAGGCTACATCTACGGTTAGTTAACAAATTTCAGGCACTCCAGCTGTGGGCATAAAGTAGAAGACGACTCCCTCTCTGACATGGACATGGCAGGAGTTAATGGGAAACTGAATGACTCTGATCACTGTGAGATGACTGGCTTGGAGGGATGTTCTGGAACTGATCTGCTGTTAGGCCACGCCATCTCCTCAGGCTTCGCGCTGGACCATCAATCTACTGTGAAATGAAACACGAGCTGTTATTGGGAACACTAACATATTTGTGGAAAACACGAAAGATGTGCAGAGAAAACGTGGAGAAGAAGAATTTGCTTTTCTGCAAGGAGCAGAGGCAATATACGAGCCAGGCAATAACCACGAGGAGCGCGAAACGGTTCAGATTGACTGAATATGAGAGCAGCGATTCCAGCTCCCTCAGGCATATTAATTTGGATTATTTAGACAACTGAAGGAAGTCAGTATTATTATTTCTGCTTGAAAAGTGAGCAGACTGGGTCTCAGAAATGGTACGGGTCTCAGCCAAAGTCACACAGTTGGCGTGAGGCTGCGAAAGCATTGGAGGTCAGATCCGTCTGGCCTGCCAGCATGTGGGTCTTTCTCTAAGGCCTTCTTCTCAGCCATCCAACTGTTTCCTCCACTAGAATTCCATACTTTTTAGTGAGACAGCTCTCAGGTGATATCCCAGGTTGGGCAAAATCTCCACAAAGTTTTCCAGCTCAGACCCCATACGCCAGCAGCCATTTCTAGACACACCTTCTTTCTCTGAGGGCCTCAGTTTTGAAGAACGTGTGCCATGAATGAATAAATCAGCCTTCTCACTGCTGGAATCAACTATTCTATTCATTTATAAATATTCTAGTTTTGGGGTTGTTTTCCATGTTAGTTTGAATCTTTGACTGGCACCTGATCAATCTCGGATGAACTATGAAACTCAAGTTTCCGAGATGACAAAAATGAAGGAGTGATCCATTGGTTTTCAAGGATTTTTCTACGGTCTTCTTACAAACATGTCTGTCCAAGAGCAATGCTAAAGAAAGCCAGACGGCTACAAAGCTTCTCACTGCCCTTGCTCATGCTGGCCCTCTGCCTCAAATGGGTTCCCTGCATGGTCTCCTGACAAGTCTCCCTCCTCCTTTAAAATCCAATTTAAATGGTTCTCAGCTCTTCTGTGAAATCCGCCTGGGATGTCTGGAGTAAGGCCAGTCCCCATGACCTTACACGTGTACCTAATGTTGCCGACGCCCTGTCACAGTCACTCAGCACTCTACAGGAACTCCTTCTGTATCATTCTTTCATCTCATCTGGCCTATGAGTTCCCCAACCATGTGGAGTCAGGGTCACCTTGTTACTCCAGTACCTGCAACAGCCCTTGACATGGGAAAAAGTCCTCAACAAATATTCGCAGAAATGACATTTTAAAACCATTCAGTTTTACCCTGGAGGAAAAGATGAAAAGGTGGGTACTTGTTAGGGGCCTATTTCCTTGAAAGGCTTAACTAAAATCATGGTTGTTGAAAGGAGTTCATTCTAATCTCACTAAACGTGAGTTATCATGGTTAAGCTTCCTCTTGCATCTTTCCTTTTCCTTACCTCTCCGTGTTTAACATACCTACAGAATCAGAGGGTGCCTGAAATAACCGTGAGAAACACGGAGCCCCAGAAAGTCAAGGGATTTACCACAAATCACAAAGCTAAGTGAGAGAGGAAAGTTGAACACTCTGGAATTCTTAGCCCCCTTGTTGCTCTTTCTAGCGGACCAAGATGCTACAGAAATAATAAGAAGAACTTTCTAAGCTTGCTTATGGCTCTTTAACCTATTCAGAAGAAACTTTCTTTCTTTCTTTCTTTCTTTTTTTTTTTTAAATGATTTCATGGGGCACTAAACCCTGGAAAAATTTGCCACCAGGTTTGTGACTAACCCTTTCCAAACGAAGCCATCCACAAATTTAATGTTCGAAATATTGGTCCCATACTGATAGCTCTGATTTTCTTTTCTCTGTTACAAAGCCATAAAATGTGAGCACATGTTCATCTATACATAGTAGCTGTTGTAATAAAATGAGATATTGCACTGACCATAGTCCGTGTTTTCCGGCTCCCAGCAATTTGATGGCCAAAAATAGGGTGTCTGTGGAATAAAAAGAAGTGGAACCCAGGTTAAATACACATGAAGTCAGTCGAGATCTTGGTTTTCGAGTTGTGTTCTTCTTCAGCAATTACCCAGAATGGTTTGCAGATAATGCATGTTCTGTAATCCAGGAAAAGCACCCAAAGAGGCCTTGTGTAAGGCTTTTCTTCCCCATTTACTTTGCTGAACAATTGTTCAGTCTCCACATGTGTATAGTACCAGGAGGTACTTAAAAGATGAAAAGCAGACTATTAAATTCAGCAAGACTCAGGATGAAATATATTTAAATATCACAAATATTTCAAGTCTTTCATTATTGCCTTCAGAAGATCCATGCTCAAGCATCACAATTTTCCCTAAAATCTGGCAATCATTTGTCTGGCTTTGTTCATTATATAAGGCAGCTCTCAACATCACTCAACTAGACTTAAGCAAATTTCCTGTCTTCTTTAAAAAAAAAAAAATTTCTCCATAAAAACAGTTATTGCTTTAAATTCTTAAACTGCAGAAACCAGAGGTGACTTTTCAAAAACAAATTTTACTTGTAGAATCAAGTACAATTAGAATATTGTTTCAATTTAATCAATTTTAGTTGATTAATGTGACTCATGATCGACAGAAATCTCATTCTGTGAAATTCTAGAAACTGACCAGCAGAACTACAAAGAAATTGATCAGGAAAGCCCTGTATCATCAACATTTTGTATTTTCTCATAGGGGTTTTCTAGGCCCACAAGATGGACACGCGAGGTTCCAGACCAGGAGGCAAATGGTCGACCACCTGTCTACTCTTTCAAACTTTGATGATGATGAAACAAGTCACTGCAGATGTCAAACTTGTGGGCTTAATCATATTTGTTAGTCACTTATATCAGCTACCCGTGTGTAATGAGCATAGCCGAAGAGATCTCTGAGTAACTGTTGGATAAGTCTCCCGCCGGAAGAGGCATACTCAAGGAGGAAAGGGTAGCTGGGGAGAACCATTTGACGCTCTGAGGGAAAGCTTTTTCAAACTGCTTGGGACTCCCTGGGATTGTGATTTACCCTCTACTCCTTCTTGAGAATTGCTGCAGGATAATGAAGAAATCTGCTGATGTTACACATGTGAACAAAATGACAACAAGAGGGGTACCTGGGTGGCTCAGTGGGTTAAGCCTCTGCCTTCGGCTCAGGTCATGATCTCAGGGTCCTGGGATCGAGTCCCGCATCCGGCTCTCTGCTCAGCAGGGAGCCTGCTTCCTCCTCTCTCTCTGCCTATCTCCTCTGCCTACTTGTGATCTCTGTCTGACAAATAAATAAATAAAATCTTAAAAAAAAAATGACAACAAGAATTTAGGTGGGGTGGGGAGAGTTGGAGCAGTGGACAAGGAAGACATCAAGGATTTCTATGGCCCCATCTCCATGTGAATCAAGAGCTTTGCTGGTAAAATTGGGCCAGGATTTATGGGAACCACAGGAGACAAAGTAATTGAAGTCTTTTGGGCCGCTAGTCTATGAGGTACTTTTCAAAAGGATTTTCCCCTTTATTTTGTGAGGGTGTGTGTGTGTGTGTGTGTGTGTGTGTACACGTATCTAACTTTTAAAATATCTATTCTAGTCAGACTGGTCAGACACATACTTCTTTCTCAAAGCCATGAGGAATGTTCTTAGCTGCATTCTTAGCATTTTTCTTTATTCTTCTATCATTTACTTTAGTGAGGGCTTCCTGACTAAAAATAAAAGAATGAAGGTATTTTGTGCTGTGATATTATGTGGAAGTGCCATAAAACCAACATTCGCAACAAATATTGCAAGATTTTTTTCTAGGAAATATTTTAATTTCTAGTAAAAAAGAACTTAAGTGACAAATGCTTATCGTGTGTTAAAATTTAAAAATTTACTTTTATTTTTATTTTCTAAATTTTTAAAAAGATTTTATGTATTTATTTGAGAGAGAGAATGAGAGAGAGCGCACGAGGCGGGGAGGGCAGAGGGAAAAGCAGACTCCCCTTGCTGAGCAGGGAGCCCGATGTGGGACTCGATCCCAGAACTCCAGGATCATGACCTGAGCCGAAGGCAGTCGTTTAACCAACTGAGCCACCCAGGTGCCCTAAAAATTTACTTTTAAAAGTTCAAGTAGACTCCAGGATGTTTTAATGTCTGAGCTTCTCTCTCTTTTTTTTTCACAGTTGGCTTCTTTAGCTATGATAAAACTGATCTAGCCATTACTTAATAACCTTTGCATGTATGCTAATGTAATGAAAGTCATGAAGGGGCCTGGAGAATCATGTCAGATCTCAATTCCAGCTAGCGAAAAGAGGATAATTAGACAATTGCAAGTTTACAATAAATACAGAAATCACAAGATTAAAAATGTGCTGAGAAATTGAGACAAATTTACATACTGTGGCATATCAATGAGATTAAATGAAGAGTTCTGTTTGTCTCAAACTCGTGCCCTGAAGCTTCTTCAGATTCCTAATGATGGTTAGCATCTCAGTCATTCACGGGAGGAACAGTAAACATGACAGTGCAAGCTTCCCATTTTAATTCATGGTTTTTAAAAATCCTCCCAGGGAGCTGAATTTCAGCTCAACGTAATAGAGAACTTTCTGCTGCTTGGAACCAACACAAAAATGGAAGTGGTCACCTTGGACAACAATAATGTGTTTTCCATTATTAGGGCTGATCAAATATAAACTGATTAATGCCTTCACAGACAGGAAGGCAGAATTCAATTATCCCTGACTTGTCTGGAGTGTCCTTTGTTTGTTTTTTAAATCTCGGTTTTAAGATCTTATATTTATTAGATTTACAAATACGGCATATTTAGGGCCTATTTCAAATGTAAATAGATCATTAAAATATTTAACATTTAATATTTAACATTAATTAATGTAATTTGAAAGACTATTTATCATCTGCCTACGCACACTGAAAACTTGTTAAACTTCTGCCTATACCACTTGCACTCATTCCCTTGTCTTGTTCTAAAGCTCTTTAAAAACAGTCTCTACTTCCTCCAGAATACAGAGTGGCCCATTCCCAACCCTGCACATTTTTGACCCGTGACCATGACTAAGCCATGTAAACCTTATCTGCCTACAGATTTCAGTCTGGGGACCACAAGAGCAGAGTTAAAGATTGCAGATTAGGTTAACTCAAAACATCACCACAAACTTTGGGTCAATGTCTGAGCTAGTTTGCTTTAAGGAAAAAAAAAATTCTTTCAAAGATTTTATTTATTTATTGGTCAGAGACAGAGGACAAGCAGAGAGAACAGCAGGCAGAGGCAGAAGCAAGCTCCCTGCTGAGCAAGGAGCCTGATGCGGGACTCAATCCCAGGACCCTGGGATCATGACCTGAGCCAAAGGCAGATGGTTAACTGACTAAGCCACCCAGGCATCCCAACGAACAATTTTAAATTAGTTAATTCTCTGGAGATAAACAGACTATATCCAATGCTTCTCTCATTGATATTTTTTTTTACACAGAGATGATTTTAGTGGTACCACTGATTGTTAAGATAGATAAAAGCTGTTATTTTTGTAAAAAGAAAAATCTTTTCATTCAGAATTTGTGAGATTTTTATTAGTCTCTAAAACTTTTTCAAAGAAAGCAAGATTATATGGAAAATGTAATCCTGCAGTAGCAGAAAAGTAATTTACCTTAAAAAATCAAAAAAGTATTGCAAATATATAAATATTTTACTTATCACTAATAATTTTATTTATTAAAATTTCCCTTTGGTGGGGGTGCCTGGGTGGCTCAGTGGGTTAAGCGACTGCCTTAGGCTCAGGTCATGATCCTGGAATCCAGTCCACATCGGGCCCCTTGCTTATCAGGGAGTCTGCTTCTCCCTCTGACCCTACTCCCTTTCATGCTCAATCTCTCTTTCACTTTCTCTCTCAAATAAATACATAAAATCTTAAAAAAAAAAAAAAAAAGCTACCTTTAGGACCGTAAGTTACTTTAACTGTATAAAGGATGATGTTCCTTTATTTTAAAGCCTTTTAATATTAGTTAATTTAACTAATTTCTGTTGCTTGAAAACTTAGGCCGATATCGTGATTTCAAGAGAATGCTTTATTTCCTAGCTATCCAGTACATAAAGGCCTGTGACTATTTGCCTTGGATAAAAAGTTCTTGAGGAAGTGGCAGAGAGTGTTCTAGAAGACAAAGGTCTTTAAATGTTTTTAAAACATATTCCCTGTTTGTTCTCTGTTTGTCCAACGAAGTTCTTTGGCAGCCAAGTTATTATTTTGTCATTTATTTAGACAGGGAAAATCTAATAATATTTAGAACAAATGAGAAAGCATACTCCAATGTCTAAAAGCCTGACGATAGGAAGAATCCTCTAAAAATACCTAAAAGCTAGGGTTCGAACTCTGGCATTAAATGTGTCTTAATTTTTTTTAAAGGTTTTTTTAAATTTATTTATTCAACAGACAGAGATCACAAGTAGGCAGAGGCAGGCAGAGAGAGAGAGGAGAAAGCAGGTTCTCAGAGAGCCTGATACGGGGCTCGATCCCAGGACCCTGGGATCATGACCTGAGCCGAAGGCAGAGGCTTTAACCCACTGAGCCACCCAGGCGCCCCAAATGTGTCTTAATTTTATGGGCTAGAATCCCCCAGCCCATTATTAATGAACTATATTGCCCAATGAAATGTAGAATTTACTTCAGGTAAGTCACTATGAACTCGAGTGTCAGCTACATGCTCAAGGACCAAAATCAGAGTCCACAATCACTTCTGAAAGCATAAGAGCATCTGCCTCATCTGAAAATGACCTTGGACTGAAGGCAGTCTTATATCAGGGACAGAGCTCCAGAGTGTAACCGAGTCAGTGACACTTGTCAGCTTCCTTCCCAGGGGCTAAGGCAGCTAACACGTGAAGAACTCTCCTTGTCCTGAATTCCAGCAAACCACTCTCTAGAGGATTTTTCTCAAGCTTTAATATAAAACATAACTTCAATCATCACATAATTTAGCTTTCACAAATCATCATAACCAAGCACGTTCTATCTTTCCCTGCTTATTGATTTCTTATATTTAACACTAACTAGTATCTAACTAGACTAAGTCAAATAAAATAAGTCATGTCTCCAAAATTTCTGTAAAAACAATCAGCAAACAGAATGCAGACTTCTATTTTTAGCGTTAAGGAATACTTTCATTAAACTTACCTGAAACCGATAAAAGGTGCCGTCATCTTTGAGCGTGAGGACGTGATCCGAGATTGGAAAGAAATAGCCATGGGCAGCCATTAATGTTCCCAAATGCAGCGCCTCCACTGTTTCATGAAAACAAGCAAAAATGTACACAAACATTTTTTTAAATGTTAATTTGTGGGAGCGTAGAATTTTATCTTGCTCCTTTTTGAGCATTCTTGCATCCAAATTCCTGGCATCCTAAACAACTTGGCTTTGAATTTTTTCTTTCTCCAGCTCTTCCCACAGGGAGTACTAAGGTGATTCTGGTTCCTAGGAGTGTGCAATGACCAGCCACACCCAGGATGACCAGCACATGAGAGCACACCACTATGGAAGGTGGACACTGGAAGGCTATTCTGAAATCACAGAATCTGACTCCTTCATTCTATAGAAGGGATATATTTCGCTAAATGTTAATAAAGTCTTCCACAAGCAATTATATTTGGCATTTATATAACACTTTAAACTATTATTTTTTAAAAGATTTTATTGAATTATTTGTGAGAGAGAGATTGAGAAAGCACAAGCCAGAGGAAGAGAGGCAGGCTCCCCACTGAGCAGGGAGCCCGATGTGGGGCTCGATCCCAGGACCCTGCAATCATGGTCTGAGCTGAAGGCAGACAGTTAACCGCCTGAGCTGCCCAAGTGCCCCTAGCACTTTAAACTTTTTAAAGGTGTTCTCACTTGCATCATGCCCAGCCTACATAATGGATAATCCAATACTAATGGCAATTTTTCTAATGGCAGGGATCGTTATCACACGATGTCATCAGTGAAAGTTAAGGCACGACGAACGATTTATGCCACATTATGTGAGTGCTAAGCGCCCATTAAGCTGCTCCTCTGGCCGTGTGCCTGTCTGGACTGCTCTGGTTTCTACCACTCTCTAGAAAGTGTTCTCAATATGGACGACACCGAGGTTTATTGGACAATGAAAAGACTACATTTTTCCAGAAGGCCAAGAAACAGTCGGCACATAATACTATGATACTCATACTCCTTTTATAGTAGTCAACCATTTCTTCCCTTAAAATGCTTAATAAAATTTCGTCAGAGTTCCTATTGCATTCATGCGGGGACAATATAAAGCTTCCTGACCTATGCACCTATGGACCTATGCACAACCTATGCACCATGGACCTATGCACAATCGTTTTTCAGTCCGTCAGAAAGTTAGATTGATGGATCTGTTTTGCATCTTTATATGCAGCTTACTTATGGATGTATTTCTGTTTCTTAGACAAGTAAGTGGTTCTTTAACTTGAGAATTCTTTCAGTAGTTCCAGGAATGTGTGGCTCTACCTGTTTTTCCAGCAAGCGATCCTGGAGAGCTTTGATGTTCCAGCCAGGACTGAGTCCGTCACTGGATAGCTTGCTACAGTACCCTGCCTTATCCTCCACCCTCCCATGCTGATGTGGGCTAAAAACAGATTTTATTTTTTAATTTTATCAAAAAATTAAATTTTCTCTGCCATGAGGTACCATGGTGTCCCTTTTAATTATTATCCAGCATCTTGTAAACACTTCAGTTGGTAATTCCTTCTACTTCTGGCCTCTCACTGTGTTGTTCTTGTCACTAAGAAGAACTGTCAATCAACCTCTTGGCCATGCCCTTGGAAGACTGTTATTAAGGTTCCCAGCTGTCAACTTATCCACACTTCCGATTATGTCGCTCCCTGAAAAGAATGTTCCTTTGCTACAAAGGATCAATTTTTTCACCATATATATATAAATGATATATTTATCATTGATACATTTATCAAATATACCAAATGACATATTTACCATTGATATATTTATAATTGATATTATGATATAATAAATGATATCATAATAATATATATCATTATATATGATCATAAATATCAATGATATTGATAAAATATCAGTATCATCCAATATTCTGCATCCTTTTAGCTCAAAGTCAAGGTCTTCTTAAAGCCTGTGCTGCTTACAGTTACATCCCCCCATGTTCTGGACTCTTGCTGAAACTCAGGAGCTAGTGGGGTGTTGTAGGAAGAACAAAACATTTGGAGATACTCGCTAGCTTTTGTTACTTAAACTCTGTGCGCCTCTCCCATGTATTAATAAAGGCAGCAAAACCACCTTGCAGGGTTGGTATGAGAATGAAACAAGAGTCAACGTGAAGAAGTTGGAATAGCACCCCATGCACGGGAGGCCGTCAACAGAGGGTAGCGGTTAAGCATCATGTGTATTCATTCATACACATGAATTCTTGTCACTTTCATCCAAAGTGCTGTCAGGAAATCCACTCGCACACTTGTGCCTCAACTAGGCTGAGGGAGAGAAACTGGCAGTCCTCAATAGCATCCTACCCAGCCGCGCACCTATTCATGTGTGTGCGCGTTGTGTGTATGCGTGTGTGTGAGTGTGTGGATTATTTATACAACTGAAATAGCGAGAGAATGTGTAAGGACTGCCGGCCCATAACAAGGAGCAGCTGCTCCCGGTCTCGCTCAGGCGGCCGTAGTCAGAGCAACCTGCTGCTTCTGTGGCAGGACCGCAAAGTCAGGGGGCCCGCCTGTCTCCTCAGAACCGGCTCTAGTTGTGGCACTCCTGGTGGTCTGTGGCCTAGGAAAGTATTGTCAGCACTACTTTCCAGGAACGGAATGGCGTCATGGCCCATGAGACAGTTTGCAGAGAATGGAATCAAGAAAGGAAGATGGAGATGCCCAGGAAGATAAATAGTAAAAGGCTGCCAAAGTCTCATCATAGGAATGAGTGGGACTAAAATAAAATAAACAACAGAAACCAGTGGGGGTGCGGCTAAAGGGCTGATGAGGATTAGAAAAACATAGTGAAGGGAAAATATAAGGAAGCTGTAGAAAAAAAAATAGAAGCAAATGAATATAAGCATTAGATACTGATTCAGTATCTATGCATTAGATACTGATCATATTAGTTACTGATCATATCTGTACATTAGTTCTGATACACTAGATAGATCATACATTTCTAGAGGGCTGGGTCCGTGTCCGCTGGTTTTTCCCTCACGTAGCCCTACCATACACGATCAGATCACAGAGGAGTCATGCGCTTTGTCACAGGACCACCGGGAACCTGGTTCTAGGACCAGAGAAATGTTTTGAGGCAAAGTCAGGGTGGAGCGTCTGCTTTACTTCGAACTGCAAGTTTGGCACTTAGCACATCGAGAGTAAAAGTAGCTGTTAAGCCAATATTTGCTGAATGAGTGAAGAAGTCAATTTATGAATCCACGGCACAACAAAAATATGAAAAATGTTGTGCTGCATGAAACAAGATGAAACTAGTTATTCTGTGCTGTGATGAGTGGCTCGTTCAGCTCCTTCAAGATAAGGCAGATAGATGTTCATAATCTTGTCCCAAGATACTTTTCTAAGCTCTGGAGGTGGGGTTGCGGTAGGCATTTTACTACAGGAAGAAGTAATAGTGAGATTAATGGCATACACACCGCTGAGAGATCCAAGAGTGGGCATGGGGTAGTGTTCTCAAGGCTGAGCTGTTTATTGCTGGGGATAAAGACAGAGCTACACTTCCCTGTGGTCCTTGGTTTCTGAATCTCGGCACAGCCTTATCCTAGTAAGAATCCAGAGGACCGCTGACAGTCTTGGAACAAAGTGTTGAAAGAGTTTAATGAGTAATCCATCAAGGTCGCCCTTCCCAGTAACGACACACCAGATGGCTCCACCACATTCCGCTTCTCGGCAAAATAATCACTAATTAATCTTGTACATGTCTTACTCACGTCACCCACACAGCTAAATAAAGTTCAATGACAAACCTACCATAAAGTCCCATTTTATTTTTCTCTTGGACAGTCAAGCCATGAACAAACTGAGAAATAAAAATCCATCTCCAAACAACTGTTACTCTGCGAGGAGAGCTTTGTTAAGCCTAATGTATTCAGCACATTACTTTACCCCAAACCCTGGAGCAAGAGAATTATCAAAACCCTTGAAAAGCAAAGAGAATTCTGCATAACGTAATTTACTTTTGAATCACAATTTGAGAAAGTTAATAGGATGAAAAGCATATTGTAAAATAGGCTTGTGTTGTTCTGGTGCTAAATTTCTATACTCAGTTCTATACTTACAACATATTTTCAAAACCCAGTAATATTTATTATTGGACCTTATTCTGACGTCTAATTCTTGGCAGCCTCAGTCCTCCCAAATACAGTCCATAACTTTGAAGTGACATAAAAATGCCTCTGAGTCAAGAAAATAATAAAACAAAACTCACTAAATTTAATGTTTTTATTCCTATCACACATTATTTATTTTTATTTTCTGTCTGTTAGCAAATGGAATTGTTTTGTTATTAGCACACAGCCTACTTGATGGGGTCAATATGATTCGTGTGTGGAGATAAATATTTTAGAAGGAAATCTGCTCATAATAGAAAAAAATGACAGCTGATGACATTAGAGAGAGAAAAGGCTAAAAAGCAGACAGACAGAGGTAAATTACTGAACTGTAAAATAACAGGCAGTCATCATGGTGGTCCTGAATCATGAAGATTTTGTTGAGTTTACTACCCTCTGCTGAAGAAGACAAAGGAAGTGGTCACTTTAGAAATACTTCAGAATATTATAACTTTTTTTTTAGAATTGGCGCTTGAAAAGGTGAGATGAGTCATGTGGAAAAATCAGATACGCAGCACATTTTATTCTCCAGGGCCAAAGAGAAGTAAACTCTTACTATAATTAGGAATTTCTGATGTAAGTCCATATTCTCAGCAGTAAGAGCTAATGAAAGAAGTTAAGTATCTGGGCTTTCCTTCTTTTTACTTATTTATTTATTTTTAAAGCACCATTTCCACATAGAAAAATCAAGGGCTACTTGCTTTTTAGCAATCCTAATCAGGACGTAGAAGTGATTAACACGGGCAATCCAGAATAGATAAGATAAAATAGGTTCTATTTGGAAGAAATAAAAACAGAAGCATAGTTTAGATCAATTTTGAGCACGTGCTACGTCATTAAGACAAGTAAGTAATATTTCCAAACAAAGGAGCAGAGCACAGAGGTGAGGAAGCCAGATGGTGCAAGCCCGCAGCCTGGGTTCAAATCCTGACTCCCTCACTTGCTGGCTGTGTGACTTGGCAAAAGATCTATACTCTGTGGGCCTCAGGGTACTCATCTGTAAAACGATGATAATAGAATAACCTTGAGTTATTATCAGTTAGTTGATCCTTAAACAAAAGGACACTTCAGGAGGCCCTTGGTCTGGTTTAGTCCAGGGCTAAGGCGACAAGGAAACCGGTAGCTGGTGTTGACTGAAGCTTACAGGTGTACAACGCTCACCATCCAACATCTTTAAAGTCCTCCAGGTGATCTGACTGGGGGTCTTTGGTGTGCAGATGATGAATGCACTCTGGAAAACACTTCCATTTTTTCTTCGACAGCAAAGAACGCTACCTCAAATCCCAAAGATTGGGTATCATAGTTACAAAGAAAGATTTCCAAAGGTAATATATTCTGCAAACTGGGTTTACGATCTAAAACCCGACAATGCCAGATACCACTGGGAAAGCTCCTGGTTCAGATGAGGACACAGTGAGCTGAGAAGGCTTAGAAGCAATGGTGAAGAAGGAATCACAGGGACAAGCAGTGAGAAGACAGATGAATTGTTAGGGAAGCATATTTTGCTCAGTTGCCCTTATTGGACATGCAGAGAATAGTCTACATGTCCAAGATTAGCAGGTATGACACCTTAAGAAATTACTTAAATAGGAAGAGCAAAGCTAAAATTTAAAAAGAGAGAGAGAGATCTATGCACTATTGTTATGGAGAACTGGTTTAAGATCTATGTCACATAAGGGGCACCCAGTGTCTCAGTTGCTTAAGCTTCTGACTCTTGACTTCAGCTCAGGTCACGCTCACAGGGTGGTGAGACTGAGCCCCAGGTCAGACTCTGTGCTCAGCGCAGAGTCTGCTTGAGATTCTCCCTCTCCCTCAGCCCTCCTCTCTCTTTCTCGCTCTCAAATAAATAATAAAACCTTAAAAAAATCTGTGTTCCATAATAACTACATATCAGGATGTTCATTTCACAAGTAGTACATCCCTCTGAATAACTGGGTTTTCTATCACTGTACAAAATGCACTGCTTCCTAACAAGACTGTTAGATTTACATGCGTGATTGGTGCATAGAATGGTATTCAGATGAGAGGGAGTCACTCTGAGTTCATCCAAGAATGGTGCAAGGAAATGGTAACAATCACAAGAGCCAAGGCAATAATAAATTATTGTGGAAAGCATCATTCCTTCCAAAATTCAGCATGCATTATGCCAAATTTCCATTTGGCATATGCATTATGCCAATCAGTTAGCAGGCTGATTGATTTGGAAGGACGGTGGGGCGTTGAGTTAACTTTAACAGCAGGGGGTTTCCATAGCATATATTGCTTCAAATCAGTAACAGCACATGTTACTCAGCAAGCACACGTGTATCGAGAAGAAACGGGCTCAACTGTGGGTCATGGGCTTTGAATTCTAATCCCACTGCATATCTTGAACAAGTCATCTTTTCTCTGGACCTTAGAGCCGGCATCCATAAATGCAGGGCTGGATTGTTAAACTTTTCCCAATTCTGATTCCATGTTGGGCAAACAACTTGCAAACTGGAAGTCATGGCCGAAATGTTGCCATCCTCATTTTGTCACATTGTGTCAAAGGGAAATTAGCTTTTCTTCCTTCTGCAGATAATTCTGCCATGTCCATGGCCAATATGCCAAAAATGAAAAATGTACATTATAAAATACAATTCTCTATTTGAACTTCAGTTGCTTAAAACTCAATCCTCATGATGATCTAGGGCTGTTATGGTAAAGAATTTTGTGTGCACAGAGCAAATGTTATACTTACTCCAAATAAAGAGCAACTGGGTTGATGTGTATGTTCTATTTATCCATTTTCTAAAGTTAGTTGTAAAAGTTCAGGCATGATATGGGAATAACTAGTAACTCACCCCACACAACAAAATGGCATGAATGAGTTTGGCTTGAAAATCAAATGTTGCCCCTAAAGAATAAAAAACATAGTTTCTCATGATACCTGTTAAAGGCATCTCCTTTTTAAAAAATTACTATTCATTAATGTATTTAAACCATGATCAAGTAAAAGATTAATTTCAAAGCTATAGCCTTGATCATACAAACAGTCATAGTTATTATGAAACAAAATCAGACATTATTTCCTTTAATATATATTTTGCAGAAGTGAATGCTTCCAATGGGGACGGAGTTTGGGACATCAGAATTCATGTCTGAAACTCTCTAGATCATCTTTATCATCTGGTGTCCTTTTTAATTTTTATTTTATTATTTTATTTTTTATTATTAAGTAGGCTCCATGCCCAGCATGGAGCCCAATGTGGGGCCAGAACTCACAACCCTGAGATTAAGACCTGAGTGGAGATCAAGGCTCTGACACCCAACTGCTTGAGCTACACAGGCGCCCCATCTGGTGTCTTCTTTTAAAAATAAGAATCTCACTTTACATAAACAAATGTACTTATCAGTTCCATTTTCTTATGTCTGTGTATATACGGTGGTTTATGTCTGTGTTGGAAACCAAACCTGCAAACAAGCAACTTCTGGGAGTACTTGAATTCTAATGTACAATACATGTCAAGATTTAATCAATAAAGATGGTCCCTTATAAGGAACAGAGTTCGGAAACCAAAGGGGGTGAATTTATTAAATGAGACGCATTCATTAAAATAATTGTTCTCCTTGCTACTCCAAAATGGCATAACTATCTATCAGTAATCTGATTTTAATTTCAAATACCACAAAAAATCATTAAGTATTGCAGAGCAGTGAGAACAAGGTAGGTTCTGAAACCAGAATGAAGAAATACAGATGAGCTAATTAAAGGATTAATAACCTCTAGGGAAAAAAATCCCTATTTTCATATAGTAAGTCAGAATTTAAACAGCAGAAGTTCTTAAAGGATTAAGATAAAATCTAAAAATATATGGCTTTATAAGTTTCTTCTAATAAAGTGTGTAGACATATCTACTGCCAGAATTCAAATCAAGAAATTCTAGATGCTGTAGAGACACATAATAAGAAGTGGTTGAACCTCAGTGGGTTTGTAATCTTTGTGGACAACATTTCCGTAATCACACCTGCTGGAGACAGCACAGCAGTTTGTGGGGCAACAGTCCAAGGACGGACTTTGAGCAAGATTGTCCGGCTTTTGCTCCATATTAGAAATCCTTTAGTTTTAGATATTTCAGATATCTGAATTTTAAAAAATGTTCACTATCATCAACACCAAGGTAATAAACATTCTTTTAACAGTCATTGCACAAATTTCCATTTCCACTTCTCCCCCGAGTTCCTATATTGTATTTCTAAGAGGCTGTGTGACATCTTCACTTGAATACTGAATAAACATCTTGCATTGATCATGGCAAAACGGAAATGGTTGACTTTCATCTCCGACCTCTCTTCTTGCAGTCTTCCGCAGATCAGGAGATATCAGTGATTGTCATTCAACTTCTCAAGCCAAAACACTTCAATTGTTTTTGATGTCTGTCTTTCCCTCACTTATCACATCCAGTCCAGGAGCACCTTCTGATAATATTTCCTCACAATTCCAGAATCTATGCCCCCTCGGCCACCACCAACCTAAGCTTGCATCTCTTGGCTGAATCGCTGCGATAACATTCAGGCTAATTTCCATTCATGCCCTGCACTTCACTACATTGATCATTTGAAACTGTAAATCCAACAATTCCACTTACTGGTCTTTATCCGAAGACACCACCACCACCACCACCAAAAGCACATTCAAATAGATATATGCACTCCTATGTTCATACCAGCATTATTTACAATAGCCAAGATAGGGAAGCAACCCGGGTCCATCCACAGACAAATGGATAAAGAAGATGTAATCTCCATCTCTGTCTCTCTCTCACACACACAATGGAATATTATTACTCGGCCACAAGAAAAGTAAGAGGTCTTGCCGTTTGTTATGAGTGGACCCAGAGAATATTACACTAAGTGAAATTAAGTCAGAGAAAAACGAGTACAGTACGATTTCATTTATGTGTGGAATCTAAAAAACAAAACAAATGGACAAACAAAACAAAACAAAACAGAAACAGACTCACAGCTACAGAGAACAAAGTTATGGTGACCAGAGAGGAGGGGGTTGGTAAAGGGGATTAAGAAGTTCAGTCTTCCAGGAGAGGGAGCAAGACAGGGGAGGGGTAGCCGACTGAAGCAGCTTCAGGTCCCAGGAGTTCAGCTAGATGGTTATCAAACCTGAACACCTACACACTCAGCAGGAGATGGAAGAGAAGAAGAGCAGCAATTCTAGGAACAGAAAACCGGCCGCTTTCTGGAGGGCAGGATGGACGGAAAAAAAGGTGACTCTGAAGTGACAGAAAGATAGACAGCGGGGGGAGGGGCCAGCGGTGGAGCAACAGGGCACAAATTCAGAAGTTACAGAAGTCTGCTTCACTGAGGGACGTCGCTCCAGAGGCTAAGCGGGGGGTGGAGCCCTCGCGGGGACAGTGTGGCCTCAGGTCCTGCAGGGTCACCGAAAGACCGGGGGTGTCCGAGTGTGGCAGAGCCCCCAGGTATCGGAGCAGGGAAGCCGGCAGCAGAGACGGAGCCGAGTGGTGGCTCTGAGCTCGGGGTTACCTTAAACCACGATCTGAAGCACCGTCGGGCCACAGCACTTCGAGCAGAGACCCCACAGGTGACAGATCTGGAGAGACCCCCTCCTTCCTCCTCTAGGAGGAGCAGCGCAAGAAATCTGCTGGGTTTGGAGACTCCAATGGGCCCCACGCCAAGGATAGAAGCGCTCAGTCACAGGCCGGGTGAGCTCGGAGCGTGGCCCGAGACCAGGGAGATGAGACCAGGGAGACAGGAGGGACTGACGGCTTTTCTCTGAGGGCGCACTGAGGAGTGCGGCCCTGACTCTCAGCTCCTCTGGGACTGGAGACTGGGCGGCCGCCATATTCATTCTCGTCCTCCAAAGCGGTACGGAAAGCGCTCAGGGAACAAAAGCTCCCAAAAGCGAACCTGAGCAGATGGCTTAACCTGGCCCCTGGCAAGGATGGTGCATTCCGCCTCTGGCAAAGACAATTGAAAATCACGGCAATAGGCCCCTCCCCTAGAAGATCAGAAAGAACATCCAGCCAAGACCAAGTTTACTGACCAATGAACTATGGGAAAGCAGCACATAGAATTCATGGATTTTTCCCCACAATCCTTTAGTCTTGCAAAGTTAATTTTTTTTAATTTTATTTTTTTCTTATTTTTTTAACTTTTCCTTTTTCTTCTTTTAACATTTTTAACTACTTTATCTTAACAATACCTTTTTTTGTGATTTTTTTTCATTTATTTATTTTCAGCATAACAGTATCATTATTTTTTCACTACACCCAGTACTCCATGTAATCCCTGCCCTCTATAATACGCACCACCTGGTACCCCGACCTCCCACCCCTCGCCCCCCCGCCCCCCCGCCACTTCAAACCCCTCAGATTGTTTTTCAGAGTCCATAGTCTCTCATGATTCACCTCCCCTTCCAATTAACAATACCTTTTAAAAAAAATCTTTTAAAATTTTCATTGCTATAGTCATCTTTTATCCCTTCATTGAATTTAACCTTTTTTTTTGGTATACATATAGGTATTCTTTTTTCTTTAAAATTTTGGGATACATTTCTTCTAATAGATAAAATATACCCTAAATCTAGCACATGGCTTTGTTTGTTCTACTCTCCAGCCTAGAGAGACTCATCTCTCCTTTTTTTCTTTTTCTAACCAATTTAACAATTCCTTTTTTAGAATCTTTTTAAAATTTCCATCTTTATAGTCATATTCTATCCCTTCATCATATTTACCCTTATTTTTGTGTGTATATATATATATATATATATATACACACACGTGTGTGTGTGTGTGTGTGTGTGTGTGTGTGTGTGTTTGAGTTTGAGTTTTTCTTCCTTTAAAATTTTGAGTTTTTGGGGACACCTGGGTGGCTCAGTGGGTTAAAGCCTCTGCCTTCGGCTCACGTCATGATCCCAGGGTCCTGGGATTGAGTCCCACATTGGGCTCTCTGCTCAGCAGGGAGCCTGCTTCCTCCTCTCTTTCTGCCTGCCCCTCTGCCTACTTGTGATCTCTGTCAAATAAATAAATAAAACCGTTTTTTGAGTTTTTCTTTCTTTAAAATTTTGGGAGGTACTTTCTTTTAAGACACCAGAATACACCCAAAATCAAGTGGGTGGCTCTGGCCTAGTCGTGTGTGTGTGTGTGTGTGTGTGTGTGTGTGTGAATGTGTTTCTTTAAATTTTTAAATTTTTATTTTTCCCCCTTTCTCGCCACCTCCCTCCCCAGTTTTGGGTCTCTTCTGATTTGGTTACCATATATTTTTCTGGGGTTTTTGCCACCCTTTTAGTACTTTATTCTCTCATTCATTTATTCTTTTCTGGATAAAATGAAAAAAACTTTTTTTCATTTTCATTTTCATTTCATGAAAATGAAAAACTCACCACACAAAAAAGAATAAGAGGCAATACCGATGGGGTATTAGGGACCTAATCAATATGGAAATTGGTAATATGTCAAGAACTAGAGTTCAGAATAACAATTATCAAGGTGCTAGCTGGGCTCAAAAAAGGCATGGGAGATATTACAGAATCCCTTTCTAGAGAAATAAAATTCCTTTCTGAAGAAATAAAAGAACTAAAATCTAACTAAGTTGAAATTTAAAAAGCTATTAATGAGGTGCAATAAAAAATGGAGGCTCCTGCAAGATGCCCTTCAACAGATGAATGGATAAAGAGGATATGGTCCAAATATACAATGGAATATTATGCCTCCATTAGAAAGGATGAAAACCCAACTTTTTTTTTTTTATCAACATGGACGGGACTGGAAGAGATTATGCTGAGTGAAATAAGTCAAGCAGAGAGTCAATTATCATATGGTTTTGCTTATTTGTAGAGAATAAGGAATAACATGGAGCACATGGGGAGATGGAGAGGAGAAGTGAGTTGGGAGAAATCAGAGGGGGAGATGAACCATGAGAGACTGAGAAGCAAACTGAAGGTTTTGGTTTTGTTTACAGTTGCACCCCAAACCATAAGATACCTAGGAATACATCTAACCAAAGAGACAAAGAATCTTTACTCAGAAAACTATAAAGTACTCATGAAAAAAATTGAGGAAGACACAAAGAAATGGAAAAATGTCCCATGCTCCTGGATTGGAAGAACAAATACTGTGAAAATGTCTATGCTACCTAAAGCAATCTACACATCTAATGCAATTACTATCAAAATATCATCAATTTGTTTCAAATAAATGGAACAAATAATCCTAAAATTTAAATGGAACCAGAAAAAATCCTAAATAGCCAGAGGACAGTTGGAAAAGAAAGCCAAAGTTGGTGGCATCACAATTGCAGACTTCAAGCTCTATTACAAAGCTGTCATCATCAAGAAAGCATGGTACTGGCACAAAAACAGACACATAGATCAATGGAACAGAATAGAGAGCCAGAAATAGGCCCTCAACTCTACGGTCAACAAATCTTCGACAAAGCAGGAAAGAATGTTCAATGGAAAAAAGACAGTTTCTTCAACAAATGGTGTTGGGAAAATTGGACAGCCACATGCAGAAAAATGAAACTGGACCATTTCCTTACACCATACACAAAAATAGACTCTAAATGGATGAAAGACCTCAATGTGAGATAGAATCCATCAAAATCCTTGAGGAGAACACAGGCAGCAACCTTTTTGAACTCAGCCATAGCAACTTCTTCCTAGAAGCATCGCCAAAGGCAAGGGAAGCAAGGGCAAAAATGAACTATTGGGGAGGAGTCCAGATGGCGGAGGAGTAGCAGGCTGAGACGACATCAGGTAGCAGGAGATCAGCAAGATAGTTTATCAAACCATTCCGAACACCTACAAATCCAACAGGAGATCAAAGAGAAGAAGAGCAACAATTCTACAAACAGAAAATCGACCTCTTTCTGAAAGGTAGGACCAGCAGAGACGTGAATCCAAAGCGACGGGAAGATAGACCGCAGGGGGAAGGGCCGGCTCCCAGCAAGTGGTGGAGCAAGTGAGCACTAAATCAGGATTTTTAAAAGTCTGCTCCACTGAGGGACATAGCCCCAGAGGCTAAACTGGGGTGAAGCCCACGCGGGGACAGTGTGGCCTCAGGCCCCACGGGGTCACAGAAGGATGGGGGTGTCTGAGTGTCACAGAGCTCGCAGGTATTAGAGCGGAGAAGCCAGCTACAGAGACAGAGCCGAGGAGTGAGTTCTCAGCTTGGGGTTACCTTGAACCATAATCTGTGGCAAAGTCCGCTGCTCTGTGAGTGGGGTCCCCACAAGATCCAGGGAGACCCCAACCTGGAAGAGTGCAGGGATCTGTGGGGTTCGGAGACTCCAGGCAGAGCTGTGTGCCAGAGACAGAGACATTGGCCACAGGCTGGGTGAGCTTGGAGCGCAGCTGGAGACCAGGGAGACGAGAGGGACTAAGGGATTTTCTCTGAGGGCGCACTGAGGAGTGCGGCCCTGAGCTCTCGGCTCCTCCGGCCAGAGACTGGGCAGCCGCCATCTTCATTCCCGTGTACAGAAAGTGCTCAGGGAACAAAAGCTCCAAGCGCGAACCCGAGCAGATTGCTTAGCCCGGCCCCTGGCAAGGGCGGTGCAATTCTGCTGGGGGCAAAGACACTTGAGAATCACTTCAAGAGGCCCCTCCCCCAGAAAATCAACAAGAAATTTAGCCAAACCCAAGTTCACTTACCAAGGAGAAGAGCGGAATTCCAGAGCAGGAGAAAGCAAAGCACAGAACTCATGGCTTTCTCCCCATGATATTTTGGTCTCACAGTTAATTTTTTTCCAAAGTTTTATTTTTCGATCTTCTGCTAAATTTTTTTTTAACTTTTACCCTTTCCTCTTTTAACGTTTTTTAACTAGTTTATCTTAATACTTTTCATAAAAAACTTTTTTGGACCTTCATTATTATAGTCATATTTTATCCATTGTATCTAACTTTATTTTTTGTATACACATAGGGTTTTTTCTTCTAAAAAATTTGGGGTAAAACTTCTTCTAATAGATCAAAGTACACGTAAATCTAGCACCGGGCTTGATCTAGTCTCCAGCCCAAGCAAATTCTCTCCACTTTCTTTTTCTTTATTATCCCAACCAACTTACCTTATCAACTCCTTCTTAGAAATTAAAAAAATTTTTTCATCTTTATTTTTTTTTAAAGATTTTATTTATTTATTTGAGAGAGAGACAGTGAGAGAAAGCATGAGCGAGGAGAAGGTCAGAGAGAGAAGCAGACTCCCCATAGAGCTGGGAGTCCGATGCGGGACTTGATCCCGGGACTCCAGGATCATGACCTGAGCCGAAGGCAGTCGTCCAACCAACTGAGCCACCCAGGCGTCCCTCATCTTTAAAGTCATATTCCATCCCTTCATTGTGTTTACCCTTATATATGTTTTTCATTCTTTAAAATTTTGGGAGGTAGTTTCTTCTAAGAGACCAAAATACACCCAAAGTTAAGTGGGTGACCTGTTCTACTCACCATTATATATATATAATGGTGAGTATATATATATATAATATATTATATATATATAAAATATATAAAATATAAAAAATATTAAAAAGGAGATTATATATATTATATATATATATATAATCTCCTTTTTAATATTTTTTCTTTATTTGTTTTCTTTTTTAAATTTTATTCCTGAACTTATTTTTATCCCCTTTCTCCCCCCCATGGTTTGGGGTCTCTTCTGATTTGGTTAAAGCACATTTTCCTGGGGTCTTTGCCACCCTTTCAGTATTTCTTTTTTTTCTTTTTTTTTTTTTTAAAGATTTTATTTATTTATTTGACAGATAGAGATCACAAGTAGGCTGAGAGGCAGGCAGAGAGAGAGAGAGAGGAGGAAGCAGGCTCCCTGCTGAGCAGACAGCCCGATGTGGGGCTCGATCCTAGGACCTTGGGATCATGACCGGAGCTGAAGGCAGAGGCTTTAACCCACTGAGCCACCCCGGTGCCCCCCATTTTAGTATTTCAATTGCTCCTTCATATATTCTTATCTGGACAAAATGACAATGCAAAAAAACTCACCACAAAAAAAAAAAAAGAAAAGAAAAAAAAAAGAAAAAGAACAAGAGACAGTACTGAAGTCTAGGGACCTAATCAATACAGACATTGGTAATATGTCAGATCTAGTGTTCAGAATGATGATTCTCAAGGTTCTAGCTGGGCTCGAAAAAGGCATGGAAAATATTAGAGAAAACCTGTCCAGAGAAATAAAAGCCCCTTCTGGAGAAATAAAAGAACTAAAATCTAACCAAGTTGAAATTTAAAAAGCTATTAATGAGGTGCAATAAAAAATGGAGGCTCTTACTGATAGGATAAATGAGACAAAAGAAAGGATTAGTGATATAGAAGACCAAATGACAGAGAATAAAGAAGCTGAGAAAGAGAGAAAAACAACTACTGGACCACAAGGGGAGAATTCGAGAGGTAAGTGATACCATAAGATGAAACAACATTAAAATAATTTGGATTCCAGAAGAAAAAGAAAGAGAGAGGGGAACAGATGGTATATTGGAGAGAATTATTGTAGAGAGTTTCCCTAATATGGCAAAGGAAACAAGTATTAAAACCCAGGAGGTACAGAGAACTCCCCTCAAAATCTATAAGAATAGGTCCACACCCCATCATCTAATAGTAAAATGTACAAGTCTTAGCAACAAAGAAAAAAATCCTGAAAGCAGCCCAGGACAAGAAGTCTGTAACATACAATGGTAAAAATATTAGATTGGCAGCAGACTTATCCACAGAGACCTGGCAGGCCAGAAAGAATTGGCATGATATATTCAGAGCACTAAATGAGAAAAACAGGCAGCCAAGAATACTATATTCAGCTAGGCTATCATTGAAAATAGAAGGAGAGTTAAAAAGCTTTCAGGACAAACAAAAACTGAAAAAATTTGCAGACACCAAACCAGCTCTACAGGAAATATTGAAAGGGTCCTCTAAGCAAAGAGAGAGCCTAAAAGTAGTAATCAGAAAGGAAAAGAGACAATATACAGTAACAGTCACCTTCCAGGCAATAAATGACACTAAATTTATCTCTCAACAGTTACCCTGAGTGTAAATGCCCCCAGTCAAAAGACACAGGGTTTCAGAATGGTTAAAAAAACAAAACCCATCAATATGCTGCCTATAAGAAACTCATTTTAGACCCAAAGGCACCTCCGGATTTAAAGTGAGGGGGTGGAAAACAATTTACCATGCTAATGGACATCAGAAGAAAGCTGGAGTGGCAATCCTTAGATCAGATCAATTAGATTTTAAGCCAAAGACTATAATAAGAGATGAGGAAGGGCACTATATCATACTCAAAGGATCTGCCCAACAAGAAGATCTAATAATTTTAAATATCTATGCCCCTAACATGGGAGCAGCCAACTATGTAAACCAATTAATAACAAAATCAAAGAAATACATCGACAATAATACAATAATAGTAGGGGACTTTAACACTCCCCTCACTGAAATGGACAGATCATCCAAGCAAAATACCCACAAGGAAATAAAGGCCTTAAATGACACACTGAACCAGAGGACATCACAGATATATTCAGAATATTCCATCCCAAAGCAAGAGAATACACATTCTTCTCTAGTGCACGTGGAACATTCTCCAGAATAGATCACATCCGGGGTCATAAATCAGGTCTCAACCGGTATCAAAAGATTAGGATCATTCCCTGCATATTTTCAGACCACAATGCTCTGAAGCTAGAACTCAATCACAAGAGGAAATTTGGAAAGAACTCAAATACATGGAGACTAAGCAGCATCCTTCTAAAGAATGAATGGGTCAACCAGGAAATGAAAGAAGAATTGAAAAAATTCATTGAAGCAAATGATAATGAAAACACAATTGTGCAAAATCTGTGGGACACAGCAAAGGCAGTCCTGAGAGGAAAATATATAGTGATACAAGCTTTTCTCAAGAAACAAGAAAGGTCTCAAATATACAACCTAACCCTACACTTAAAGGAGCTGGAGAAAGAACAACAAAGAAAGCCTAAACCCAGCAGGAGAAGAAAAATTATAAAGATCAGAGCAGAAATCAATGAAATAGAAACCAAAAGAACAGTAGAACAAATCAATGAAACTAAGAGCTGGTTCTTTGAAAGAATTAATAAGATTGATAAACCCCTGGCCACACATATCAAAAAGAAAAGAGAAAGGACCCAAATAAATAAAATCATGAATGAAATAGAAGAGCTCACAACCAACACCAAAGAAATACAAACAATTATAAGAACATATTATGAGCAATTCCATGCCAACAAATTTGACCATTTGAAAGAAATAGATGCATTCCTAGAGATATATGAACTGACAAAACTGAACCAGGAAGAAATAGAAAGCCTGAACAGACCTATAACCAGTAAGAAGATTGAAACAGTCATCAAAAATCTCTAAACAGGGACGCCTGGGTGGCTCAGTTGGTTAAGCAGCTGCCTTCGGCTCAGGTCATGATCCCAGCGTCCTGGGATCGAGTCCCACATCGGGCTCCTTGCTCCGCAGGGAGCCTGCTTCTCCTTCTGACTCTGCCTTCCACTCTGTCTGCCTGTGCTCGCTCTCGCTCTCTCTCTGACAAATAAATAAATAAAAATCTTAAAAAAAAAAAAAAAAATCTCTAAACAAACAAAAGCCCAGGGCCAGACGGCTTCCCAGGGGAATTCTCCCAAACATTTAAAGAAGAACTAATTCCTATTCTCCTGAAAATGTTCCAAAAAATAGAAATGGAAGGAAAACTTCCAAACTCATTTTATGAGGCC
>NC_081566.1:6538064-6588660 GCF_022355385.1 Mustela nigripes
TCTCTGACAAATAAATAAATAAAAATCTTAAAAAAAAAAAAAAAAAATCTCTAAACAAACAAAAGCCCAGGGCCAGACGGCTTCCCAGGGGAATTCTCCCAAACATTTAAAGAAGAACTAATTCCTATTCTCCTGAAAATGTTCCAAAAAATAGAAATGGAAGGAAAACTTCCAAACTCATTTTATGAGGCCAGCATCACCTTGATCCCAATACCAGACACGGATCCCATCAAAAAAGAGAATTATAGACCAATACCCTTAAAGAACACAGATGCGAAAATTCTCACCAAAATACTGGCCAATAGGATCCAACAGTACATTAAAAGGATTATTCCCCACGACCAAGTGGGATTTATTCCAGGGCTGCAAGGTTAGTTCAACATCTGCAAATCAATCAATGTGATAAAATACATTAATAAAAGAAAGAACAAGAACCATATGATACTCTCAATAGATGCTGAAAAAGCATTTGACAAAGTACAGCATCCCTTCCTGATCAAAACTCTTCAAAGTGTAGGCATAGAGGGCACATACCTCAATATTATCAAAGCCATCTATGAAAAACCACCACAAATATCATTCTCAATGGAGAAAAACTGAGAGCTTTTCCTCTAAGATCAGGAACACGGCAGGGATGCCCATTATTACTACTGCTATTCAACATAGTACTAGAAGTCCTAGCCTCAGCAATCAGACAACAAAAAAAAATTAAAGGCATCCAAATTGGCAAAGAAGAAGTCAAACTATCACTCTTTGCAGATGATATGATACTATATGTGCAAAACCCAAAAGACTCCACTCCAAATCTGCTAGAACTTGTACAGGAATTCAGTCACATATCAGGATATAAAATCAATGCACAGAAATCAGTTGCATTTCTTTACACCAACAACAAGACAGAAGAAAGAGTAATTAAGGAGTCAATCTCATTTACAATTGCACCCCAAACCATAAGATACCTAGGAATAAACCTAACCAAAGAGGCAAAGAATCTATACTCAGGAAACTATAAAGTATTCATGAAAGAAAATAAGGAAGACACAAAGAAATGAAAAAATGTTCAATGCTCCTGAATTGGAAGAACAAATATTGTGAAAATGTCTATGCTACCTAAAGCAATCTACACATTTAATGCAATCCTTATTAAATACCATCCATTTTCTTCAAAGAAATGGAACAAATAATCCTAAAATTTATATGAAACCAGAAAAGACGTCGTTGCCAAGGAATGTTAAAAAAGAAAGCCAAAGTTGGTGGCATCACAATTGCAGACTTCAAGCTCTATTGAAGCTGTCATCATCAAGACAGTATGGTATTGGCACAAAAACAGACACATAGATCAATGGAGCAGAATAGAGAGCCCAGAAATAGACTCTCAACTCTATGGTCAACTAATATTCAACAAAGAAGGAAAAAAATGTCCAATGGAAAAAAGACAGCCTCTTCAACAAATGATGTTGGGAAAATTGGACAGCCACATGCAGAAAAATGAAATTGGACCATTTCCTTACACTACACACGAAAATAGACTCAAAATGGATGAAGGACCTCAATGTGCGAAAGGAATCCATCAAAATCCTTGAGGCAAACACAGGCAGCAACCTCTTCAACCTCCGTCAAAGCAACTTCTTCCTAGGAACAACACCAAAGGCAAGGGAAGCAAGGGCAAAAATGAACTATTGGGACCTCATCAAGATCCAAAGCTTTTGCATAGCAAAGGAAGGAGTTAACAAAACCAAAAGACAAATGACAGAATGGGAGAAGATATTTGCAAACAATATATCAGATAAAGGGCTAGTATCCAAAATCTGTAAAGAGCTTAGCAAACTCAACACCCAAAGAGCAAATAATCCAATCAAGAAATGGGCGGAGGACATGAACAGACATTTCTGCAAAGAAGACATCCAGATGGCCAACAGACACATGAAAAAGTGCTCCACATCACTCGGCATCAGGGAAATACAAATCAAAACCACAATGAGATGCTACCTCACACCAGTCAGAATGGCTAAAATCAACAATCAGGAAATGACAGATGATGGCGAGGAAGCAGAGAAAGGGGAACCCTCCTATACTGGTGGTGGTAATGCAAGCTGGTACAACCACTCTGGAAAACAGCATGGAGGTTCCTCAAAAAGTTGAAAATAGAGCTACGTTACGACCCAGCAATTGCACTACAGGGTATTTACCCTAAAGATACAAATGTACTGATCTGAAGGGGCATATGAACCCAAATGTTTATAGCAGCAATGTCCACAATATCCAACCTATGGAAAGAACCTAGATGTCCATCAACAGATGAATGCATAAAGAAGATGTGGGATATATATATATATATATATATATATATATATACTATGCAGCCATCAAAAGAAATGAAATCATGCCATTTGCTATGATGTGGTTGGAACTAGAGGGTATCATGCTTAGTGAAAAGTCAATTGGAGAAAGACAACTATCATATGATCTCCCTGATCTGAGGAAGTGGAGATGCAATGGGAGGGTTAGGGGGGTAGGAAAAGAATAAATGAAACAAGATGGGATAGGGAGGGAGACAAACCCAAAGAGACTTTTAATGTCACAAAACAAACTAAGGGTTGCCGGGGGGGAGGGGTGTAGGGAGAGGGTGGTGGGGTTATGGACATTGGGAAGGGTATGTGCTATGGTGAGTGCTGTGAAGTGTGTAAACCTGGTGATTCACATACCTGTACCCCTGGGGCTAATAATACATTATATGTTTATAAAAAATTTTAAAAAATAATTTAAAAAATGAACTATTGGGACTTCATCAAAATAAAAAGCTTTTGCACAGCAAAGAAAACAGTCAGCAAAACCAAAAGACAACAAACAGAAGGAGAGAAGATATTTTCAAATGACATAACAGATAAAGGGCTAGTATCCAAAATCTATAAAGAACTTCTCAAACTCAACACCCAAAGAACAAATAATCCAATCAAGAAATGGGCAGAAGACATGAACAGACATTTCTTGAAGGAGGACATCCAGATGGCCAACAGACACATTAAAAAAGTGCTCAACATCTCTGGGCATCAGAGGAATACAAATCAAAACCACAATGAGATACACCTCACACCAGTCAGAATGCCTAAAATTAACAAGTCAGGAAACGACAGATGATGGCAAGGATGCCGAGAAAGCAGACTCCTCCTCCACTGTTGGTGGGTATGCATGCTGGTGGAGCCACTCTGGAAAACAGCATGGAGGTTCCTTAAAAGGCTGAAAGCTACCCTATAACCCAGCAATCGCAGCACTGGGTATTTGCCCTAAAGATACAAATGTAGTGATCTGAAGGGGCACGTGCACCCAAATGTTTATAGTATCAATGTCCACAATGGCCAAACCATGGAAAGAGCCTAGATGTCCATCAACAGATGAATGGACAAAGAAGAAGTGATATATATATCTATATAGATATATATAGATATATATATCATGATATATCTATATATATCTATATAGATATATATATATCTGAAGGGGCACATGAACCTGTGTGTGTGTGTGTGTGTATATATATATACATATATATATACACACACAATGGAATACTATGCAGTCATCAAAAGAAATGAAATCTTGCCATTTGCAACAACGTGGATGGAACTAGAGGGTATTATGCTGAGCGAAATAAGTCAATCAGAGAAAGACAATCATCATATGATCTCTCTGATATGAGGAATTTGTGAGCAGTGCAGGGCGTTTGGGGGATAGGGAGGGAAAAAATGAAACAAGATGGGATTTGGAGGGAGACAAACCATAAGGGACTGTTAATCTCAAAAAACAAACTGAGGGTTTCTGGAAGGTAAAGGAAGGTATGGAGAGGTTGACTGGGTTATGGACCTTGGGAAGGGTATGTGCTATGGTCAGTGCTATGAAATGTTAAGCCTGATGATCCACAGACTTCTTCCCTTGGGGCAAATAATACACTATGTGTTAATAAAAATAATTTAAAAAAAAGTTCAATCTTCCAGTTATAAAATGAATACAATACAGAGATATAGTATACCATAGAGAATACAGTCAATAATACTGTAATACATGTGGTGTTTGGTGACAGATGGTAACTTGACTTACTGTGGTGAGCATTTTCTAATGTATATAAATCCTGAATCATGCTGTTATGCCCCCGAAACTAATACAATACTGCATTGTCCATTATTTGTCAATAAAAATGTAAATCGGATCATGTCATTCTTAACAATATCTTCCAATAAGTTGCATATTTCTTGGAATAGAGTTCAAATTCCTTGATGTGGCCTTAGAAAATCCTATGATATGGCCACCAGTTACTTCTCTGTCTTCCTCTTCTATTATCTACACCCTCACACATCCAGCTCTAGCATCCAGACCTCCTTGCTATACCTCAAACATATGGGGCATGTACCTGCCATGAGGCTTGGCGTTTCCTGTTTTCTCTGCCTGGAATGCTGCACTCTTCCTCCAGAAAGCCAAACATCCCAAGTCGTTCCTTCAGTCAGCGTAAAATAGAATTCCCTCCCTACAAATGCTTTTACTACTTTGTCTTCTCTTCATAGTACTCCTCACCACTTATCATATGACACACTTATCTATTTATTATTAATCTTTTCCAATGAACATGTAAGCTCCATGTGAGTTGGAACTTTTTTTTTCAGTTGTTTTTCATTTGTTTATTTACTTTTTTGGTTTTCTGTAATATTTTAATTTTCTGTAATATTACAATCAACTAAAAAGTAGAAGAAAAATGGACACATGAATCCTGCATTATTTCATAGAACAAATTTTTAGAAATATTATAATGAAGTCAAAAGTTACGGATATTTTTAAAGCACTGCCATATGCTACAAACTTAATTTCTAAAAATGTCTACAATTTAAATTCTCACCAGGAGGTTATAAATGTACTGGTATCCCTGTAAACCTGTGAACCATTTGGCATTAGGATTTATTTCTTCATTCTTCATTTGCTGGAGTAAATGGTGTCTTGCTCTAATTTGAATTAATTTGAGTTCTACTATGTATTGATTTTAGCTAAATAAACAGTTTTACTATACCTAGTGTGAGTGAAAGAAATGTATCTCCAGAGTTACCAGTGAAGCTTTGAGAAAGGCTGGGTTAGACTAGGTTATGAAGGGGATTAGACTTGTGGAAAGAGTGATGTCCTTCAATTCTCTCCAATTCTCCTGAAAATGCTTTCCTTTCTAAATCTTCATTTTTTATTTGTTCCCTACAGTTAGCTTATATGATTAAATTATAGTCTCTTAATTTCATTTAAATTTTTCTCTATTACTGATTCATCCAAGGCTTTAGCAGTTTACTCCATGAGACTTCATTTCCCCAACCATCCGTCCATCCATCCATCCATCCATCCATCCATCTTACTATCTAATATACAGTTATTCATTTTCTGCTTGGTGTTGTTCCACGGATACAAAAGTTAATATAACATCTCTCTGTTTCTATCTTCAAAACTCACAATGCAGTAAAATAATTATGCTTTAAAAAGCAAACAATGACTTCTGGTTTCAGTTGAGACATGATAAAGAGCTTAGGGGATATCACTCCTATCCTTACAACAAGGAAAAGCTAAACAAGCTGAAAATCAACTTTTCCTAACATTCTAACAATTAAGGTTGCAGGACAAACCTCCACCTGAAAATCTGAAGAGACAGGCTCAGAGGCACAGCCCAGATCTACTTACTTAGAGAATCAATTCATCTTTTCTTTCCCTTAGTTTCAAACCTAACAAAATATATACAGGTCTGTGTGGGGAAAAAAATGAAAAACACTGACAAAATAAATCAGATAAAATTTTCAAATAGAGACATAGTTCATGTTTGTGGACTGGAATGCTCACTATTTTTAAGGTGCCACTTTGTTTCAATTTAATCTTCAGATTCATTGCAATGCCAGTCAAAATCCCAGCAACCAATTTTGTAGATACCGACAGAATGTAGTACATACTAGCTAACTGAACTTAAATAATAAAAAAAGAATGATTCTAGAGTTCATATGGAAAGGCAAAAGACCCATAATAACCAACATAATACTAAAGAACAACAAAGTTGGAAGGTTCACACTGCAGGACTTCAAGATTTACTTTAAAGCTACATAGGAATAAAGTTAGTACAGTACTGGTAAAAGAACAGACAAATAGATGACCAGAACAGAATACAGAGCCCAGAAACAGACCCACATAAATATCAGCAATTGATCTTGACAAAGGTACAAAGAGTATTTAATAGAAAAAAAGATAGCTTCCCCCCAACATTGTTTTACATAACCAGTTGTTGTGTAAAAAGAAATCCACTGAACCTAGACTTTATCTCTGATGATGTAAAGCTAATTATAAAGTGCCCCCCCCACCACCACTTCATACCGTTCTTTGGAAAGAAGTTAGTAAATGTAGCCCAAACTTAAAGAGTAAGGAGTCATGTTTCACCTTATTCAGGGTAAAAAACATAAATTATTTGGAATTTCTTGGCAGGGGATGCTTTTTTATATCCCTTATTTATTCAATCATTCATTTATATCAGCATATGGGTGTAGTTTTTTGTACTTCAAGATATAATCCAATGCTATTTAATTTATTTTGTTGCAAAAATGTTCCATATCTGGCCACTGGGAACTCTTTCAGTGTCCCTTTAGCACCTGTCCATCATTATGTGTACCCTTAAATGCATATTACTAACTGGAAGAATCCAGTCTAAAAAGGTAATAGACTGCATGACTCCATTTATATGACATTCTAGAAAAGGCTAAATAATAGAGATGTTAAATAGATTAATTATTGCCAGATATGATGAAAATGACATTTTTATCTCTGGTTTTCCTCCTCCAAACCTAAAATCCTGGTCCAACCATCCAAAACAAAACAAACAAACAAACAAACAAAACACAAAACATCAATTCAGGAACAGTTGTAAAATGTCTGACCATTACTTAAAACTGTCAAGGTCATAAAAAGCAGGAGAGTTTGAGACGCTCTCACAGTCTAGAGCTGGTTACCAAGATATGACAACTAAATGTAATATGATAACTTGGATGGGATTCTGAGACACAAGAAGGGTATTAGTTAAAAAGGAAAGAAAATCTGAAAAAAGTGTAGACTTCAGTTAATCATGTGTCAATATTGCTTCATTAGTTGTGACAAATATATCGTACCAATGCAAGGCATCAATAACAAGGGGACGGGGACAGGCAGCAATCCATGGAATTTTATTCAGTAATGTGGGAGAGTTTAAATTGTTTTCAAGAACTCTGAATAAAGGCAATAGAACAAGAGAGATGAAAGACACATCGGTCACCTCCCCAAAGGGCTTCTAGCTTGGCTGTCTTCTAATCTAAGTTCTATAATATTGTCCTTTGATCTTCTAAAGAACAAACTCAAACCTCGTATTTGTTCTAAGGATCAAAGATAATGCCGTTAAATTTATTTAACACAGTATTTGTTACATAGAAGAAACCAACAAATGTGGCTATTATTTTGTTACTTTCTAACTTAAATCTATTCAAAGGTTCCAACTTCTGCCCATCACCCAGCTGATTCCTTAATGACGTCCTCGGGACAAGTCTCTTCCCTCCTCTACAATGATCGCGTCCTGCCCAAGCCCTTCCTTTACACTAAGTTCACTCATTCTTGCAGTTAAACTAGATAACCTGGAGCAGGCTGGTTCTCTCTTCTGTGCTTTTTACTCTAGTATTTATTACATCTAGAAAAGCCTCCTTGCTTACCCTCATCAGGTAAAATTCTTCGCAATTCCCAAGGTCCACTCAAATAGAGCCTTCCCTTATGAAGGCTTCTCTAACTCCCCCATGAGTGGGCTTTCCTTCCGAGGAGCTCTCAATGTCTGGTATCTTTTCTTGTGATTAATTGTGTTCTGGTATTAGTCTTTCCTATTATTTCATAAAGATCCTGAAGGATAGATTCTCTGCTTATACTCCTTTTGTTTCCCTGGCCATACATTTTACACCTGCCACATGTGGAATGTATCATTTGTACTGGAAATAAAGTAAGGGAAAGTGAATTTAACTTTAAAAAATATTTATTTTTGAGTATTTCTTTGATTTAATTTTTTACAAAGGATTTTATTTGACAAAGAGAGAGAGAGATCACAAGCAGGCAGAGAGGCAGGAAGAGGGGGGCGGGAAGCAGCACCCTGCTGAGCAGAGAGCCTGATGTGCGGCTTGATCTCAGGACCTGAGATCATCACCTGAGCTGAAGGCAGAGGCTTTAACCCACTGAGCCACCCAGGCGCCCCTTTTTCTTTGATATTTATAATAAATGGCCACTTTGCTCTGATAATAGGTATGATTAAAGTTTGCATTTCAGAGGCTAATATATTACTTTTAAAAGACTAAATTAAGAGTCCATATCTTGATTGAAGCCACACATCTAGTAGTTGCTCTAAGAATAAATAAGAAGAAAATATGTAATTTGTATAAAAGAATTTTAAATTTGTTATTGTATATTTAAAAATCACAATGCTTAGAAACCTTGAGAATGTATTAAATTTCAAAAACAACAGAGGACACAGAAACTTCAAATATCACTTTCTCTGTTTTGAATTAACAGCTAGTGTGAGCACAAAAATTATTTCAAACTACCAGTCTATATTTTACATCCAAGTACATGTTTATATACATTTAGAGTAGAAAATGGCTAAAACTCAATTTATTTATTTTTTATTATTTTATTTACTTATTTGAGAGAAAGAGAGTGAGACTGAGAGAGACCAAGTGGGCAGAGGGAGAGGGATAAGCAGACTCCGCACTGAGCAAGGATCCCAGGACCCTGAGATCATGACCTGAGCTGAAGGCAGACACTTAACTGACTGAGCCACCCAGCCACCCCTCAATTTATTTTTCTTCCAGAAATCTTTGACCCCAACTTTTATGTTTTTATTCTTTTTTTTTTTTTAAGATTTTAATTTATTCATTTGAGAGAGAGCGTGAGTGGGGCGGGGCAGGCAGAGGCAGAGAGAGAAGCAGACTCCCCGCTGAGCAGGGAGCCCAATGTGGGTTCTATCCCAGGACCTGGAGATCATGACTTGAGACGAAGGCAGATGCTTAACCAAGTGAGCCACCCAGGTGACCTACTATAGAACTTGGTGCTTGCCCCATGACCCCAATTTTTTAAAAAATGAAGTAAAAAACTCAAGAGAATAATGGTATTTGAGGTGAGACTCCTGGAACCGGCAACCTTACCCATTCCTCCACCAATGACATACATGGGCCCAGTCCCTTAATTATGCCCACAGGAAGCAATGCTGCACTGCCAACAAATTCTGAATGTGAAAACTTTATAAAAGCAACTCAGCTTCAGACTTAACTATGTTAAATAATGCAAATATATTTTATTCACATGGAAAAAAAATGTTAGTAAAAATTTAGTCTAATTGCAAAAATGTCTGACTGGAATGGTCTGTGAAGTGCAGTTATGAAATAAAGACATGTGGAATGGTAGAATCCATTTTAATCCTATTAATTCTTTAGCATGTTCAGAATTCAAATTTGAGTATTAAAGTTTGAAGAGACAAAAGCTATGAATAACAAATGGTTGCCTCCCGACATTTTTATTTATTTTTTCCAGAAATTTGTATTTAAATAATTAATAACAGAACTATTTGAAGTTAATTTTTATTGATTAAAATGGTGGAAGTAGTAAAAATTTGTAAATTAAGGCATATAAATGAAGCCAACTTTCCTAAGAATGGAACAGAGTTGCTAAAAAAAAAAAATACTTGTATCAATGATACTAAATTATCACCTTAAGTTAACAAGTATGCAGTGGCAGGGAAACATACAGTATTAGAGAAATAAAAGCTTCATGGTAATATTTGTTTCCCTTTTTAATCTTCTCTGTGACCTCCTCCTTTCTTCAGATAATACAACAACAGCATCAGTATGTGGGTACCAGGTTGGACGTAGTAATGAACATCATCATTCTATCTGCCTTATATCAAAAGAATCTATTATAAATCAAGAGCTCATTTTAGCTCTAAGTGGGCTCTTTAGAAATTTACTCTTATTAATGAGATACCACCTCACAACAGTCAGAATGGCTAAAATCAACAACAACAAACAGGTGGTGGTGAGGATATGCAAAAAACCGAACTGTCTTACAAACTGGTGCAGCCACTGTGGAAACAGTATGGGGTTTCCTCAAA
The DNA here is from genome assembly GCF_022355385.1 of Mustela nigripes. Lineage (NCBI taxonomy): Eukaryota > Metazoa > Chordata > Mammalia > Carnivora > Mustelidae > Mustela > Mustela nigripes. Next base: position 6,548,233 of record NC_081566.1, read on the forward strand.
AAGTTAAATATAGAACTACCGTACAATCCAGCAATCACACTATTGGGTATTTAATCCCCACATATGAAAACACTAATTTAAATTCATGAACTCATGTTTATAGCAGCATTGTTTACAGTAGCCAAGATATGGAAGCAACCCAAGTGTCCAATCAATACAGGAATGCATAAAGAAGAGGTGGTGTGGTGGTGTGTGTGTGTGTGTGTGTGTGTGTGTATAATTCAGCCATGAAAAAGAATGAAATCTTGCCATTACATCAACATGGATGGAACTAGAGGGTATAATGCTAAGTGAAATAAGTCTGTCAGGGAAAAACAAATACATTATGATTTCACTTGTAAGTGGAATTTAAGAAACAAAACAAATGAGTGATGGAAAAAGAAAATGTGGAGAGCCCAGATATGGACCCACAACTCTATGGTCAAATAATCTTCAACAAAGCAGGAAAAAATATACAGTGGAAAAAAGACAGTCTCTTCAATAAATGGTGCTGGGAAAACTGGACAGCTATATGTAGAAGAATGAAACTTGACCATTCTCCTACACCTTACACAAAGATAAACTCAAAATGGATAAAAGACCTCAACGTGAGACAAGAATCCATCAGAATCCTAGAGGAGAACATAGGCAGTAACCTCTTTGATATCAGCCACAGCAACTTCTTTCAAAATATGTCTCCAAAGGCAAAGGAAACAAAAGCGAAAATGAACTTTTGGGATTTCATCAAGATCAAAAGGTTTTGCACAGCAAAGGAAACAGTCAAAGAAACAAAGAGCAACCCAAGGAATAGGAGAAGATATTTGCAAATGACAGTATAAACAAAAGGTTGATATCCAGGATCTATAAAGAACTTCTCAAACTCAACACACAACAAATAATCATGTCAAAAAATGGGCAGAAGGCATGAACAGATACTTCTCCAATGAAGGCATACAAATGGCTATCAGACACGTGAAAAAATGTTCATCATCACTAGCCATCAGGGAGATTGAAATTAAAACCACATTGAGATACCACCTTACACCAGTTAGAATGGCCAAAATTAGCAAGACAGGAAACAATGTGTGTTGGAGAGGATGTGGAGAAAGGGGAACCCTCTTCCACTGTTGATGGGAATGCAAGTTGGTGCAGCCACTTTGGAGAACAGTGTGGAGATTCCTCAAGAAATTAAAAATAGAGCTTCCCTATGACCCTGCAATTGCACTACTGGGTATTTATCCCAAAGATACAGATGTAGTGAAAAGAAGGGCCATCTGTACCCCAATGTTTATAGCAGCAATGGCCACGGTCGCCATACTGTGGAAAGAACCAAGATGCTCTTTAACGGATGAATGGATAAGGAAGATGTGGTTCATATACACTATGGAGTATTATGCCTCCATCAGAAAGGATGAATACCCAACTTTTGTATCAACATGGACGGGACTGGAAGAGATTATGCTGAGTGAAATAAGTCAAGCAGAGAGAGTCAATTATCATATGGTTTCACTTATTTGTGGAGCATAACAAGTAACATGGAGGACAAGGGGTGATGGAGAGGAGAAGGGAGTTGAGGGAAATTGGAAGTGGAGGTGAACCATGAGAGACTATGGACTCTGAAAAACAATCTGAGGGTTTTGAAGGGGTGGGGGGTGGGAGGTCGGGGGAGCTAGGTGGTGGGTATTAAGGATGGCACATATTGCATGGAGCACTGGGTACGGTGCATAAACAATGAATTCTGTTACACTGGAAAGAAATTAAAAAAAAAAGAAAATGGAAAAAGAGAGGGAGAGAAACCAAGAAACAGACTGTGAACTATCGAGAACATACTGCTGGAGGATGGGTGAAATAGTAATGGGGATTAAAGAGCACAGTCATCAAGAAAGGGGAGCCCTCCTACACTGTTGGGGGGTATGCAAGCTGGTGCAGCCACTCTGGAAAACATTATAGAGGTTCCTCAAAAAGTTGAAAATCGAGCTACCCTGTGTCCCAGCAACCGCACTACTGGGTATTTGCCCTAAAGATACAACTGTAGTGATCCGAAGGGGCACATGCACCAAATGTTTATAGCAGCAATGTCCACAATAGCCAAACTATGGTAAGAGTCTAGTTGTCCATCAACATATGAATAAATAAAGATGTTGTGTGTGTGTGTGTGTGTGTGTGTATTTGAATATATATTTTCAATATTTCCATTTTTGATGGGTATATATATATCCATCAAAAAAAGAAATCTTGCATCTGGAATGATGTGGATGGAAATAGAGGGTATTATGCCAAATGAAATAAGTCAATCAGAGAAAGTCAATTACCATACAATCTCACTGATATGAGGAATTTGAGAAACAAGACAGAGAATCATAGGGAAAGGGAGGGAAAAATAAACAGGGAGGGGGAAAAAATCAGAGAGGGAGAGAAACCACAGGAGACTCTTAATCTCATGAAACAAACTGAGGGTTGCTGGGAGGGATAGTGCGGTTGGGTGATGGACATTGGGGAGGGTATGTGCTATGGTGAGTGCTGTGAATTGTGTAAGACTGATGAATCACAGACCCATACCCTTGAAATAAATACTATATTACATCCTAATAAATTAACAAAAAAGAGTACACTCATCATGATGAGCACCAAGTGATGTATCAAACTGTTGAATCACTATATTGTACTCCTGAAACTAATATAACACTGGACGTTTAACTACACTGGAATTAAAATTGAAAATGTAATTTTAAAAAAGCCAATAGAGATGCACCTTGGTAAACAGTCAGAGGAGTGCCATCTCTTCTCCGCAGAAATCATAATTCTAATTTAAAGAGTGCAATTTTTTTTTTTTTTTGCTGTTATTAAGCTCACTTTTATTTTCACTTACTTTGAATGAAACCTGCTGTTCAAACAACTGAGGTGCTCAAATGTAGCAGACACGGACCAGGAATCTGACAAGAGCTGTGCTACCTCCTGGCATGCTCCAGCTAACTTTAAATTTAAAGTGTTCCTTGTGATGACAATATGGAGTAAAGTCATTAGCTCCCTGCGCTCTGTCTTCTGAACATAAAGCTTTACCAATTCTGCTCTCTCAGAAAGGTTGCCAGTGACTTCCTACTACAAAAGTGCTACAATTTCCCCTCGCTCTCAGTCTTCTCTCTTTAACAAGCCACTGATGAATCTCTCTCCCGAAAACCCTCTGTTTCATGCCTCCACACTCCATCTACTTCACTGCCTGTCCCACTAGCTCCTGAGCTCTTCTCTGCCATCGCCCCTCCGAACTCTACGGTGAAGAGGTCTCGTGATATCTGTCTTTGCTATGGCTCCCACTTGCCTTTACTCTTCCTATATGCTTTCCTCTTTGGCAAGCTCATCTAACGTCAAAGCTCTGATTTCCAATTGTATAGCTCATTCACTAGTTGACTCAGCACTTGGGGAAAAGTACCAAAGAAAGGTAGCAGCCCTTTCTTTAAGAAGAGTGAAGTCCGTTTAATAGGCAAAATAGGCAAATCAATGGGCACTCAACTACACCATGTAATAAGAATTCCAATGAGGTATACGGGCAGCATTCTGGAAACACATTACAAAGACACCCAATCCAATGTTGGGAGGTCAGGAAAGTCCTCTGAACGAGTTGACCTCTAACTTAAATCCTAAATAAGAGGCAGGAGCTATGAAGCAAAGAGGAGGCTGCAAGCCAAGAAAACAGCACATGGAAATGCTTGGGACCAAGAGGATAGTGTCATTTAACAAGCCGCCAGCAATCCGGTGGCTGAGAGGCACACTGTGGGGCAGGAAGTGCTGAGTTGAGCAGACTCAATGGTGAACATAGCTACATGGAAATGAGTTTCACATTCAAGCGAAATACTTTGGACTTTATCCTATGGGCAATGGGGGTTCTGTTAGAGTTATGAAATCTCCAAAGAGATGTGCTCAAATGAAGTTGTAGAAAGGTCATTTTAGACACAGTGAAATGAATGTATGGGTGTGGGAGAAAGAAGTCTATGAGTGAGATGATTGTGGTTGTTCCCAGGGACATGAGACTGTGGGTGGAATAAGGTACAGGTGTCTTTATTACTTTTTTTTCTCATTGAGGCATTTTACTCGCACAAATGTATTGTATCCCTAGGAAAAGAGTCCTAGGATTTTCCCTCCAGTGTGCTTCTGTCTTTGCTTTTTAATGATCCATGATGCCAGGTAAGGTTGTTAGTCCAATGAACCCAAACTAGCAAGATCGGACCAGAATGCTCTGCCATTTTTCTAGATCTTTGAGTTGTACCTCAAATCTGGGGCTGATCGCTCCGCACTTGTTTAATCTGCCGGTGTGGTTCACAACAACCTTCCCAGCTCTACGGTCATCATGGATTTCAAATTCACTGAGGTAGTAACCACGCTTCATCATCACAGTTAGAAACTGCACAATGACCTTGGAGCATAGCCTAGGAAGAACCTGGCATTGGCCTCTCTTTTTGGCATTGTCATTGATCTTGAGAGCATCTGCCAGGACATTCATGTGCACCATCATGGCATCAGGGGAAAAGGGTAGAGAGAGCAGTGGAGGGATATTGAGGAGGAGGAGTCTATACAGATTTGGGGATAAACCGAAGAGGTCAATTTTTGATTTGTTGAATAAATAGAATGCCTGTTAAGAATGCAAGTGAAAAATCTCAACAAGATAGTTGGATCTATAGAGCAGGAACACAGAAGGAATGGTAGATGCGCATCCACAGCAGTAGTGAGTAAAATAAAGAAGCACATGGCCTGAAGGGAGCCAATAAATGAGAAAGACCATGATGGGGTCTCAGAAACCCTGAGCGTGAAGAGGGAAGTAGAGAAATCTATCGAGAACACGAAGTTGGAAGGTGAGAAAGTTTTAGTGCAAACCAGAGGATGAAGTAACGGAAGAGAAGAACTAGCAAAAAATGGTACAGGAAGGAGGTCAGATTAAGGGCTGAGAAATGATCACTGAATTTAGCGACAAAAAGAGTATCACCAGCTAGACTGAATAAAAGTTCAGATTACAAGTGGAGCACACAAGCGAGATTCCAGTGAATTGAGAGGAATTAGAGAGGGATTAGAGACCGAAAGCACAATGCAGTTTGTAAAACTAAGAGAGGAGAGTGCCTAGGATGGACACATCAATTCAGGAGTGTTTTGTGATGGAAGAAGGGAGTGGTCGGGACAGACGAGAGAACTGGGAAGGATGGGACAAGCCCCCTGAGGTGGTATGAGAGGTCGGGATAATAAGCTCAAGCAGCCCAAACCCAGACGGGAAAGGAGGCAAGAATGTGTAGTGTAGACACCGGCATGTTTTGTGTGAGGCACAAAGAGTCAGAAGGTTGGCAGATTTCCTCTCTGATTTATATTTTCTCTAAGAAGTTACGGTCTCCTGAGGATGCTGCTAAGGATGACAGAGAATGACTCACTCCCACCGAGTAGGAGCTGTGAGTAGGAAAACACGGCTGCCAGGAGACCTAAAAGCCTGAGTGGAGCTGGAAACTGGGGCAGTAATCTACAGCATTGAGTAACTTTTCCAGATCATGTGCACGGTCTCAGGTAGAGACAGGAACACATTGAGATTGACCAGGGATTAGACCCTGTCCGTGGAGTAGCGGAAGGACAAGCTTAGAAAAAACTGGAGCATCCGTGAATTGAAGCGCCGGCTGTTTTGCTGTTGGTATAATGATCCCTCAGATGTCTGTCTTGCCTGTGCGAGCGGCAGTACGGGTGTACTGATCATCGCAGCACCTCCAAGGCAGGGGCAAGCACATTTCGTGTGTATGTAATGATTAAATGGATCCTATTAAATGATCCTATCCACCAATCTGCTGCCTCTGGTTACTGTTTTATTAAGCATCACATCCCAGGGAGAAGCCTGGGCTTCCATGGTCCTCATTACTCACAGAATACAGGATTTCATAGAGGTCTGTGTAAGATGATGGGAGATTTTTGCATCGTGTGTATGGTATAATCTAAGCCATCGCTACACTTCACCCCATTCTTTGTGTTTCAACGGTCTGCATCCCTATCAATTTGTATCAGTTTGATTGTATCTTTTCCTGCGAGATGGTGCGCTTAAAATGGGTTGTTTGTTCAAATGTCTCCATTACTAGTTACAGAGGTATTCCCAACCACATAGCCTTATTTAACTTTTAATTAATTAATTAAATCTCACATCTTAATTAATTAATTAAGTTTTATTGACCTATAATGTATTACGTGCCCCAGGGGTACAGGTCTGTGAATCATCAATCTTACACAATACACAGCACTCACCATAGCACAGACCCTCCCCACTGTCCATCACCAGCCACCTTATTCCTATCCCTCTCACCCCCCCAGCAACCCTCAGTTTGTTTCCTGAGATTAAGAGTGTCTTATGGTTTGTCTCCTTCCCCGGTCCCATCTTGTTTCAGTTTTTCCTTCCCTACCCACCACAACCCCCAGTCCTACCTCTCAAATTCCTCATATCAGAGAGATCATATGATAATTGTCTTTCTCTGACTGACTTATTTTGCTTAGCATAATACCCTCTAGTTCCATCCACATTGTTGGAAATGGCAAGATTTCATTTCTTTTGATGGCTACAGAGTATTCCATTTATGTGTGTGTGTGTTTGTGTGTGTATTCCATTTTATATATATATGTATATATATATCCTATATATATATTCCATTTTATATCTATCTATATTCATATATATATATATGAATCTCACATCTTCCTTATCCATTCATCTGTGGATGGACATCTAGGGTCTTTCCATAGTTTGGCTGTTGTGGACATTGCTGTTAATGGCGGCGCCTGCAAGCTATATCCCCAGGATTTGCTTCAGTGAAGGAATAGGTAATATGCGTGAACTTTGGACAAAATCTGCAGGCAGGTGGACCATGGGCAGAGGCAGGAGAAGGAGCTGCAGGAGTTCCTCCTTCCCGCAATGCCAAGGAGGAGGGGGCTCCCAGCTGCGAGACACTCATATCCAACTCTTTGCTCTAATTTCTCTTGTAAAGGCTGGGATGGAACAGTTGGGGTATGGTTAAAGGTAAGGTAAGGCACGGGATGAAAAAGTCTTTTACACTTTCGATAATTTCTTTCTATTTATGGTGCTGCATCAGTGACCAAAAGCTTACCAGGCTACCATTGTCCATATGTTAGTAAGTTAGGGCTTTTATCAGATTTGGGGGCCCACTGGGGAGCTGGAAAACATTAATAAAATTTAGGGTTCACATTTATACAAAGGCAAGGCAATAGAAATTTATCTGTTTGTAGAGGGACAAGACAGTCTCCTTCCTTGATGACTGATCACTGCTCACCAGACTGAGCAGACAGATCTCAGAAGAGCTATTCAGGGCTTCACACACCCAACCACCCAACACCTTCATCTCACCTCCTGCTATTGGCCAACACAGATGTGTCCTGCCAGAAAAGCCGACCTACTTTCTCTCCCTACACTATAGGGAAAGAAATCTCGACAACAGCTACTTTTCTAAGCTGGAAGCAAGGGGTCCAACCTTGAATCATGTTAGAAAAGATAGGGTATCTGTAGGGTATCCAGATGCTTTCCAATGGCTTTTCATTTATTGAAAAATTCTCAGGGGGAAAAAAAAAATCAAAGCATAACCTAAAGCACTTATTTCACGTAATAGAAATCATTCCAGGCTACAGATAAATGTTCAAATGATAAATTTGTCTTTTTGTGATTTTTATGAGGCTCTATTATCCTTGCTATGCCTTTGCTTGGGTTTTTCAGTGTGCTATAATATTTCAGCCAAATAAATCATGTTGTGTTTCTAATAGGAGCTACTATTTGCTCATAAAACTCATTTTTCCCCATGGAATAAAAGCAATCTCTTTAGGTTGTTTCAGAACCTTAGAGCCGTGGTGGGATAACATCTATTCTTGACTTTAGAGAAAAATAGATTACTTGAAAACTATGGATTGATAACCCTGGGAAGTTTCACTTTCTACTCTATAACTAACAGCTTGTCACAGAGGGTCATGGGAACCTACGGCTTCTCACTTGGAGGTAAACCTCCAACTAGAGTGTGAACCATGAACATTGAGATATGAAAGATAAAAGATAAAGACAACTTATTTAATATATTACTATTCTCTTTGTTAAACATATTCAATTCAATAATATTTAAATGCCTAATATGTGCCAGGCACACTATCAATGCCAGAGACAGGGCAAAGACAAAATGAAGACCTTGTACTCACAAAACTCACATTCTAGTGACTATGTGCCTCAGACCTTGTAAGATGTCCTGAAATCAGATCATCATGTGACAATGGAGGGACAGTTCATGCCTCTTGTCAGCGGGGCTGGTGTTATGTTAACACGTTCTTGAAATAGGTCAGTCCTCAAACATATCCTTAGAAGAGGTCCGTCCTCAGATGCCGTGGGAAGAGGTCAACCCTGGGGTCAGACATGAGAATTCAGAAACTGTGGCCAACAGTGGGATGAAGGAAAACGTACCCTAGGAATCAATTAAGTCCAGACTCTGGGCCTGAATATGCCTGTAAGATTTTCAGCACTGGGGATGTTGGCCACTGTCCCTAGATGTCAGGAGGGCAACAGAAAAGAGTTTCTAAAGGCCGTACAGACAGATCTGGACTGAGAAAGGGTAACAGTTACTCTCTGTGATGTATTTTCCTTCTACTAACTGTGAAGCTCAAAAATACCTTGTGAGAAATTAGTCTGGAAGATAGAAGTGGAAGTCCACGAAGAGGTACGGGCTTCCTAGCATCCAGGTGGGAGTGGTGTCCTTGGTCGGGATCAGAGTGAAGGTATCAGAGAGCCATTGTTCTGGAACACAGCAATCTCTAAAGGGCAAAGGAGGCTCTGGCAAGGATGTGGCACCGCAAATAGATGGGGGGGGGGGGGGGGGACATGAGACCCTGGTTCATGAGTGGCCCAGGAACATGATCCGATATGGGGGGTGGTGGCAGACACTGAGGGGATTAGCTCCAATAACAAAGTCATGAGAGCTCACTCCTTCAAAGAAGCCTGGAAAGGTACGCTAGAATTTGAGCTGTGGCTATCTGAGTGGTTTTTAAGAATGCTTTTTATTCTCCTCCTTATGTTTCCCAGATTAGCTACAGTAGGTTTATAATGGTATTTTTTTAATAATTCAAAATGGTTTTAAGAAAAGCGGGTTCATTATAAGGTACTACAGGTGACATCTGACATCTACCCCCACGAAAAAAGTCTGTTGAACAACATACCAAGCAGGTCTTAGGCGGCCCCTGCGGAAATAACAGAGGAAAACATGGCAGATCGCTGAGTGAAGGCTGAGGCTTCAGCGGTGAAACTCTCAGAAGGAAAATAAACAAGCGTGTGTCCATCATTGCTCACAGAGAGGCCCACAACTATCCAGACCACAGATGTTTTCATGCATGAACCCCAGCGGAGGAAAAAAATCAAAGTGTCCCCAGCAGAGGAAAAAGAAAATCAAAATGTCAGGTTTGCTGAAACAGCCAAGTCACCCTCAAGAGTCTGAAAATCTGTCCCTCCTGCTTTCCGAGGAGCTTCCATAGGATCAAAGCACTGGTGAGGTCTGGAGGATCCACTCTGAAAACACTGGATTAAGTTAAAAGAGCAATTATTTCTAGAAAAACAAAATCACAGCCCATGTGCGTGCCTTCGAGGAAATGCAGTTAATCAGAATTCTACGCGGTACACACGATACACACTGGGGGTCTCGATGCCCAGGTCTTCACGAACGCAGCAGAAGGGAGTGATTCTGGATAGTTCCAGAGATACCAATCACTGGAATTGTAACAGAATTTCAAAATTGAAAACCTGTTTTAGTTTTATTAGACACAGAGTCTCTCTTGCTTACAGGGGGATTTTCAAAATATAAAAATCACATTATATGTTAACATTGAGTTTCTTAGACCCCATTATTTTAAAAAGTTTTTTTTTTTTTTTTTAAATTTACTGTGAGAGCAGTAATCTTTATGAATGGTTTTGCAACCAAATGATAGTGAAGAGACAGGTGCATTCATGCCTTGGTAGGATCACATTCCAGTCGCAAAGCTTCTGTGGGCTCTGCTCTCATGTGTTCAGTGCTGTTGTTGCAACCATTTCCTGCCATGCTGAGATCTCACAATTGGAAAAACTTAATCAAAAGGACAAACAGCCTTGCTCTCAGCTCAGATATGGAGGGGAAAATCCTAACTCATTCTTCAGTTGGGAAATAAAAAAATACTGTTATCTTAATAAAAGATAAAAGGGCCTGACTTCTCAAATAGCTCACAACCGACCATGGCTCCCTCTGGATAACGGATATAATCGCCTGCATTTCCCTGTCCCTTTCTGGGGGGCCGGCCAAATCCTGAAGAACTGACTTATTTCCAGTGATGTCCTAAGCTCCAGGCCTTACTAGCTTTACCAAATCCTTTCTACCTTTCTTTTCTTCTTTATACTTTCTTTCTTTACTTCCTTTCTTTCTTCTATGTAAAACTCCTACTTTAAAAAAAAATGTGTATGCTATATCTCTTGTGCAAAACAAAAAAATTCAAGTTGGCTTATTAAAGGAACATGTGTAGACAAGAAGGCTAATAACATAGACAGCAAAGGTCTAAAAAGAAGAAAACAACAGAGATGTCACCAGCTGCTAGAAGAATTACACCAATGGGCAATTGAGCTTTTCCATTTGGTCTTTACTTTTTTTTTTTCTCCTAGTGCGTAGGATAGAAATATCAATCTCTGCTGAGACATGAGATGTGCCTAAGCGAATTTAAACAACTATTCAAAAGTGCACTGAAGAGCTACCTTAGGACCCAGCAATCTCACTAATGGGTATCTACCCCCAAAATACAAAAGTACAGGGGTGCCTGGGTGGCTCAGTGGGTTAAAGCCTCTGCCGTTGGCTCAGGTCATGATCCCAGGGTCCTGGAATCAAGCCCCACATCAGGCTCTCTGCTCAGCAGGGAGCCTGCTTCCTCCTCTCTCTCTCTCTCTCTCTCTCTGCCTACTTGTGATCTCTGCCTGTCCAAAAAAAAAAAAAAAATCTTAAGAAAAAAAAAATACAAAAGTACTAATCCAAAGGGGCATGTGCACCCGAATGTTTATAGCAGCAATGTCCACAATAGCCAAACTATGGAAGGAACCTAGATGTCCAGCAACAGATGAATGGGTAAAGAAGATGTGGTATATATACACAATGGAATACTATGCAGCCATCAAAAAACTGAAATCTTGCCATTTGCAACAACATGGTTGGAACTAGAGGGTATTATGCTAAGCGAAGTAAGTCACTCAGAGAAAGACAATTATCATGTGATCTTGCTGATATGAGGAATTCGAGGGGCAGGGCAGGGGGTTGTGTGAGGAAGGGAGGGAAAAATGAAACAAGATGGGACCAGGGAGGGAGACAAATCATAAGAGACTCTTAATCTCAGGAAACAAGCTGAGGACTGCTGGAGGGGAGAGGGATGAGGAGGATGGGGTGTCTGGGTGAGGGGCATTGAGGAGGGTATGTGCTATGGTGAGTAATGTGAATTGTGTAAGCCCGACGGTTCACAGACCTGTATCCCTGAAGCAAGTACATTATCTGTTAATTAAAAAAAAAAAAAAAAAAGTACATTGAAGTCTGGCATCATTTTACTTGCTCAACTTTTACAAGCAAAAAGACAGCAATTCTAATTATATTCCCAGCTGTTTTCAGCACTTTCCTTAATTGTTGGCAACTCTAATAAGTGGCACATAAAAAAAATCTGCCAATCAGGTAAAAATGGGAAAGATGATAAAACTCTGGAGCTGGCATTTATAGGTGCACGTGCGAGCCAGTACAAACCGAAAGAGGGAAGTGGCAGAGAGAGACGACAGCTAGCGCATCTCTAACGAGCGCATGTGTTGGCATCATGTCTGACATACATCAGGGCTGAATCCCCACTCAACCTCTCAGCTCTGCTCTAAGCCTTAGGGACCTCAGCTGTAAAGTGAAATTGATACTTCTCTGGATGTGAACATGTTACTGTTTTGAAATCAGTGTACCTGGATTAGAATACTGGTTCCTTCCTGGTAGCTTCATGGTCTGAAACTTAGTTTTCTGATAGGTCACCTGCTTCATGGAGTTTCTTGCCCTTTTTTCTTTAACACTAATAATGCATATCAAGTTCTCAACATGGTGTTGGCTCACTGTTGGGATTCAGTACACATGAGCTCTCTCATCTCCTTCAGAGAAGTGAACATCCAGCACGGCCCCCGGAGGGAACCAATGAACTAATGGTCATGTGTTATAGGTCTTTTTCATTGTTATTTGCAACAAAGTCATGGAAGAGGAAATATGAAGGCGGCCAGAAGCCCTAGCAGAAGAGGCTTCCATTAGCAGGAAATGGCCTGTTGGTGGCTGAAACCATAGCAGACGTACCGGGAATGACAACTGCTATTCTGGTAAGGAAAACTCATATTTGTGGACTTTATGAAGACTCCTCAGTGTATTTTGGGCTTTGAGTTTTAACTGTGTAGAGCAACTGTAGAGTTACATCAGCCCCATGATACGAGCAGTCTCAGGTTCCATTACGAAGTAGAGAATTTAAATGCAAATGCAGAACATACATACATCGACACATAAATGGATAAAGGGGGATGGCTCGATAATAAGCTAAATGAGAGTTGATCTCAACGGCTGGATGTGACTGGGCGTTAGTCACTGGCACTGATTCCTCTGAATGCGAGACACGGAGCAAACACCTGCAGACGACCTCACTTTCCGCCTTGGTGCAGTACTCTCAAGGGTCAGTGGTCACCACGGGAAATGCTCCTGATGATATTAAATGTACAAGGTACCATAATTTTTTAAAGGTGGATGCTAATGGAATATATGCAGAAAGGAATTACTGCTCAGCTAATAACACACTGAAATGAATACATAAAAAAAAAAAAACCCATAGCTCTGCTCATCCCACATGAAAATAATTAGAGCAGTGAGCATACTCCTCATGTTCATAGCTATGAAGCTTTGGCTGCAGTAGTAGAGACATGGGTTGGGAGCAGGTGTCCAAGGATAGGAGGAATTTATTCATGTTTTCTTGAAGCATTATTTATAACAGAAAGTGCACATTTGAAAAGATGTATGCTTAGGTAATATCCATTATCTTGAGCTAGATCAAAAGGACCCATCTTGTGAGAGGTGTATGTGATGGCTCTGACCTATGATTTCTTGCATGTCATCACCACAATGTTAAACAATGTCTTAGAAACCCAGAACGCTTTCCTGTAATGCATGGTTCATGAGCATCTGAACAAGAAATAACCAAGGAGTTGCTTTATTTCTTTCACAGCGAATGGACAATGGAATGCAGAATGGACAGTAAAATGGGTATTTTTATAAGCTTTTTTTTTTTAACACAAGAGTCTAGATTAATTAGAAGAGTGTTTTAAATATTTCTGTCCTCCTGCTAGCCAAGCAAAATTGTTGTCTGAACAATATGAAGAGCATATGGAAAAGATGCCTTTTTACTTTGACTGTAATAGACATGCATTGGAATACGTAGACAATGGCTCTAACAAAGGGTATGCCCAGGATGCAGTAGCTAAATAGAACACCAAATCTATGAAAATTAATTACCTCAGTCCAAAAGATACAATGTAAAGGACCATGCGGTTGGGTGGATCCATGTGCCTCTCATGGTTGTCAACCACTTAAGGAAAAGTAGAATCTCAGCCTGAAATAGTTGTGCCAAAGGAGAAGACACACGGGCTATAGATTGGGAGACCAAGGTTCTATTTCATTGCATAGGTTTTTGCGTGATTTTGGATATTCGTGCTTTTCTCAGCTGACTTACCAATTGTGAAATGCGATGTCTGCATGACTACTTCAAGATTTGTTGGAGTAATCAAATAAGATAATCTATTTAAAATGATTTGGAATAGCATGAAATACTTTGCAGGTACAAAACATTATCAAGGATAATGGATGCATTCTATACTTTCTCGATTCTGATACATCCTCACATTCCTTGGGCTAATTCCTCTGGCAAGCCAACCAAAACCATGGGATACAAAGGCTATTTGTAACAGAGTTTCATTAATTCATAAACAGAATTTTGATCATTTTCTCTAGAGGACTTACGGAGGGTTGGGAGGTAAATGACAGACTCTAAGGGTAAACATAATGAGTTGATTTAATTAATTCAGGGGCAATTAAGATACTCCATCCAGTTAAATGATATGTAAGCAAAACATCTGGTTGTTTTGTCTGAATCTCAATTTTCCAGATATTTTTACAGTAGACAATACTTCAGGAGGAAGAAATTTTGCAACTATTGAGCATTAAGCTTTTATTCTGGATAAATCCATATTTATTCTTAATCTTATTCTTCTATCTGCATTTTAAATCATTTCTTTCATGGGTATGGTTTAGATAAACTTCTTTCTCTTGACTCTTCCCCAACTATTTAGAAGAACACACACTGAGTCATCTTAATATCACTTCAATGGAGTCTCATTCGTAAAAATTGAGGAAGTGTTGAGAACTGACTGAACTTGGTACTTTAGTCAATGACTAGAGAAGATGTGTGTCCTCTGCCATTACGTTGTTTAGATTTGACTAAAGCAGTAAGACCAACATGTGAAATAAATGATAAAATTAAGCAACAAACTGAGTAGTAGGAAATGTAAATAATTAATGGTCAAGAAAAGCAATTGGGAGCTGAGTTATGGAGAGAAGTCCTCACAGAAGGGTTTGCATTGGAAGGCTCGTATAAAAATTGCAAGCATTTTAAAGAGTTCAGTTCAGCTAACTGTGCTTGCAAATGCTCAGAGTTTTAAAAGAATCTGGCCTATTTAAAAATAAAATCAAGATTTGGGCACACTTGAATGCTGACTCATTTAAGCTTCACAAGACATTGTATTAAAAACATTTTGCTGATGAAGAAAAAGAGAGAGAGAGAGAGAGAGAAAGAGAGAGAGAGAAGTTAACTGAGCTGCCCAGTCTCCACAGCCAGTAAGTGCCTGAATCAAAATGCAAGCTTGAGTACGTCTGCAAAGCCCACGACTCAACATCAATGCCAGGAAGCCTCTCCAGGAACACTGGGATCCCAAGGAGTGTGGGTGAACAGAGAGAAAGAGAAAGGTGGGACCAGCAGGGTACTTCTCAGAGAACACAGAGATATTCATGTTCTTCAACCATCCAGGGGTCACAGTGGGGCTCATTTCAACGCCCGGCATTCATCAGACTGAGGCTCTCAAGGAAGTCCCTACCTCAGTCAGCAGTTCTTCTAGAGCTTGGCAAGGGTAGCTCTTCCAGGGAGAGGCAACAGGGATCACAGATGAGCAGGGCGACGTCAAGAAGTTACTCATGTCCGCCAGGCATTTGGTAAAGGGTGCCAACCTTCACCAAAGCTTTGTCTTTTGATAAACCATCTCAAAGTATCATCCATAATTAATGACATGATATTAGACACAAAGCATGTTCACTAATAAAAGATAACTAAGTCCTGGAGGATAAATTTTGCAAATGCAAGCCAAAAGCTAACAGTCCATACCACAGAAAGGCAGATCTGAAAGACGGAACAAATAGAGATGAGGAAGATTTTCGCAGTCACTGCCCAAATTTGTTCACATACCTCTCCGCACCTATACTCTTGGACAGCCCTTCCCTACAGTGGCTCTGAACTTGGCCATGGTGCTTGCCTTGGCAGAATAGAAGTTTGTGTTGTGGTTGGAACTCTGAACTACTCTAGTAAGAATCCATTCCTAGCAGTCTGAAGGATGAGAGACTGAGACGCACTAATTGACAACCCACCAAGCACCAAATATCCCCTCAAATCCTAGACTGTCCAACCCAAGCACCTGGCTACAATCCAGAAGAAAGCCCGGCAGAAATCAACATAGCAAACTCCCAGAATTATGAGCTAAATAAAACAGCTGTTTATTTTAAGCCACCAAGTTTACACAGCAAAAGCTAATTGATATGGTGGAATACCGTTTCAAGCAAGGGGAAAAAACCAGCGAAAGGTATTGCATCCTTGTTTCCCACATAGAGACCAGGTAATCCAGAAGGATCATGCTGCAAAGACTATGTGGTATATGTCCAGGCAGAAAGGGCTTGGGTTTCCTGAAAGAATCTCATGCCTCCGAATGCTGGGAGAGCAGCAGAATATTCTTACGTAACTAAGAGTAAGAGAAAAACACCATAGGTCATTGGGAAGCACAGCACACATTCCCGCTGTGAGGAAGAATCACTTCGTAGGCACCCAGACTGACCTTGGCGGAAGCAAAGATTGTAAACAGACAGGAAGAGGCCCTGTCAATGGGAACAAAAAAACACAAAACCAGTGGAGTGGACCAGCCGAAGACATGGTGGTAGACATCATGCTTCCCAATGGGTGCCAATGTGGACAGAGATGCACCGAGGGCTAAATTCTTCATCTCCCTCCCCTGCCCCAACCAACAGCTGACGTACATCAATTTTCCTCTCTAAAATGACAAAGTGCTACTTTATTCCATCAGCTAGGCTCTAACTCTGAGACTAATGCAATTTATTCTGTGCTTTGTATTTTCATAAATATTCTATGTTCTCAGTAATAGAGTTGAAAGGTATTAAAAAATTAACTCTTTGCACTACAACAACATAAGCGAAGTTTTTAATAACTAAATAATCATCAATAGCAACTAATTATGCACAAAAACCCAGAAACCTGCATTCAGCATTAAAAATTAGGGAAGGGAGGTGCCTGGTGGTTCAGTGGGTTAAGCCTCTGCCTTCAGCTCGGGTCATGATCTCAGGGCCCTGGGATCGAGCCCTGCATCAGGCTCTCTGCTCAGAGGGAGCCTGCTCACCCCTCTCTCTCTGCCTGCCTCTTTGCCTGCTTGTGATCTCTCTTTCTGTCAAATAAATAAATAAAATCTTTAAAAAAAATTTCGGGAAGGATGCCAAAACACATGCCCCAAAGTCTAACACTATACTATCTTTTGGACCAGATTGCAAAACTGTCCTAGGAAAGCACCATGGTACTAGGTTGAGAAGACTTTGGAAGATGACTGCGGTGGAAAGGTCCGAACACAGAAGAGAAGGAAGCACATGACTTTGGAGGCTGTTCATTGGAGGCACCGAACAGCAGAGTCTCTCCACCACGTGCCGAGCACACAGCACGGAGGTCTGGCGTGCCCCCAGCGTGCAGGCAGCTGGGAACTGACAAAGCAGACTGCAGGGTGCGAGTGTGGCGCATGGAAAGGGCCCATCACCGTCAGAGACAGTAAGGCACCACGAAGGCACCACGAAGAGGTCCTGGGGCTGGGATCGCTCCCCGCTCCTCTCCTTCTCACTATGCTCCGTCTAACTAAGAACTAGAGCTAACCTGCTAATGCAAACTAGTACCACCAGCCCTGCAGCTCCTGCTGCGAAGAAGGGGAACTGTGGCACTGAGTCATGGAAGACAACCCAACCGCCCTGCCAACAGGCAAACATCCGTCCTGGGAGGAGTTCTTTATGTTTGAGGAGAAGAGGTGGGAAAACAATTTGTAAAACAAACCCACGGACATTTCTAAGACATGAAATGGCATGAAGCAAACGTAACAACAGTCTCTTCCACGTGCAATTAAAACAGTGAAAGTGAATGACACTGATGTAGCGAAAGAAGGGATGAGAGATGACTCACGGGACAGCAGGCTGTGACAAGCAGGGGCGTGCCAAAGGGCAGGGGGAAGTACAGAACCGGAGAGAATGAAGAAAGCTCGAGATGCGAAAGACTTACTCTCCATGACCAGCAATAAAGAGCTGACTGGCCAGTGGAGGAAAAAAAAAAAAATGAATGCTATAATGTGCAAAGTGGACAAGTTTACCCAGAGGGAGAAGGCAGGGAAAGCACTAAGACAAGCACAAAAAAGAAGAAAGTGATGAATGATAATTAGCTGTAAGACGGAATAAAACATCCTAGGAAATGCTGTTTCAGTAAATGCTGTTTCAAACGAATAAACCAGAATAAATAAACAGGAGAGTGATTAGACATAATAACAAAAACAAATATAAGGCCAACTATACTTATTAATGTTTTTGAGCAATTATTGTGTAATAAGTATAGTAATAAATACTTGATTACCTTTTTTTTTAGCAGTAGCTGCTTTATACACATTAATTCTTTAATTTTCAGGAAAGCACTAAGTACTGGGCATCATTATTATATGCATGTTAGATATGAAGAAATGAAATCAAAGTAATAGAATAAGATAAATTTTTTTTCAACTTAAGTAAACCTGAATCAGCAGAGTTAATGATCTACCAGATCATACAAATAATACCAACCAACCAACCAACAACCCCCTAGCAATTGTATACTTATGTTTTGAATTTCAAAGATAGGGAAGACATCACAGAAATCTAGGCAGGGGAAAAAACACACACATGCATATAGATATGTACATATATATGAAAATTATATATATATATATATATATAAATTTTACATATATATGAAAAATTAGTTTTCAGATTTTGCCATAGTGAATGTATGAAAGCAATGAATTAATATCCACAGCGTTTTAAAGAAAAAAGTTTATCTCACCTACATTGTATCTAGTTAAGCTGTCAACACACACACAGGCAACAGAAGTTAATGTCAGATACACAGGGGCTCGGGAATTGAGCAAATACATCCAATCCCAAGAAACTGCTGGAAGAAATATTCCAGCCTCACAGTAAATTAGTTAAAAATACTAACAAAAATAATATTTGGTAAAGTGGTGCCATAGAAAACTAGCATACATAAATCAATAATATTCATACGTACAAATAACCAGTTAGTAGAAATAAGTAAAGAAAAGAACCTACATATATTAGTAACACAAAGTAAAATAACTAGGAACATACTTAATAGGAAACATGCAAAACCTATAAAACACTCCTGAAAGAAACCAAAAAGCAACCTTGAACAAATGAAAAGACACAGGATATTCTCAGATAGAAGAGGGATGTCTGTAACTGGTCTGGGAAGGCAGCAGGAGCAGGTTTAAGAGGGGACAAATCAGGGTTCTATTTTGGTGATGCTCAGACTGGCCCCTGAGAGAGGCCGCATATGCACATATGCAGATAGAGTAGCACAGAACACCAGGAGAGCTCAGCATGAAAGCTACAAATCTGCCAAGTCCCCCACATGGTGCCACTGAGCACCAGTGTGTATATGGAGAAAAGAAAAGTACCTAGGACAGAAACTTGGACATTCCAACATTGATAGATTAGCTAGGAGCAGAGACCTGGCGCAGAAGACCATGTGGGTCTTGACAAGGAACAAAAGCCATGAGTATGACACCCTAGAAGCCAAAGATAAGTCAATCAGGGAGGGAATTTCTTCCCATGTTCCCAGTGCCTAGCCCATGGTAAGAATTCAGAAAATATGTATTAAATGAATAAAGGTATGAAGAAATCAAGGAAGAAATAAACTTCTAGAAAAAATACGGTAAAAATGGATCCAAGAGGTAGATGAAAACAAAACTTTCGGATGAACCCTGCATGTGTACTACAGTGATATGAATGTACATGAACATAACAAAAATAATCCTAAATTCTAATTAAAAGTCTAGATACAGCTTTATTTTAAAAGAATGATAGAACATGACAATTTGGGGCTCCTGGGTGGCTCAGTGGGTTAAAGCCTCTGCCTTTGGCTCAGGTCATGATCCCAGGGTGCTGGGATTGAGCCCCGCATCGGGCTCTCTGCTCAACAGGGAGCCTGCTTCCTCCTCTTTCTCTGCCTGCCTCTGCCTACTTGTGATTTCTCTCTCTATCCAATAAATAAATAAAATCTTAAAAAAAAAAAAAAAAGAACATGACAATTTGTCGAATAGTACCAAAATCTCTAGTAAAACATTCAGCCAGATGTGCACTAAAATATTATGATAGAAATGGAAAGGTATTAACTATTCATTAACACAATATTGAACACTAAGTGTACAAATAATGTGGACTCATTGGTCTTACAAAGACCCTGAAGACCATGCCACTTTCTCCCCATTTTCCCAGATGGACCATCAGAATCTGCTCCTATCCCCAGGCATTGGTGTCTTTTTCCAACTTGTCACAAAATCCTCTTTTAACAAATGACTGACATCTGGAACTTCCCATGACCCCGAGAGGTCTTCAAGCAAACACTTGACACCCACACAGAAGCCTGGCATGAGGCTTATTTCATTCTTTCTCATTTTAAAAATTTCAGAAAATGTATATGGTTGAAATGAAGCCTCTTGCTCTAAGAACTATCTGGTCTCTCTTTATGAGCAGTTCCAAAATGCTATGACCAATTTCATACACACAGTCATCAGTTACTTTCACGATCTCAGTTATGTTCCTAACTGTATTTCATCAGAATCATGCGGCCAGACATGCATTTCTGTGTGCAAATCTGTTATATCATTAGAATAGTCATCAAAGCTTCCCACTTTTCTCAAAATCTAGCTGCTTACTCTGCAGAGGTTGAGCTAGTTCATTCAAAGCAACCCACCAACCAACCATGAGTCTTGCAAATTATAAACGATGCTTCTAATTAGCTTATCATGTACCTTTTCCCTGCTTCCCAGACGATCACTAAAGAACCCTGCTGGTCTTAACTCACAAGAAATACTCTTGAATCCACTTCACTCTCTGAGCAAGAAAATTTTTAGTAAAACAGTAGTTTCTTGGTTGTCCATGACTCTGACAATCTGTTTTCTTTCTTTCTTTCCTTTTCTTTTAATAAATAAATAAATAAATAAATAAAGCAAGCATTGGAGGCTTTTGTCTGGTGCTCCAGTATGTGAAGTGAGCCTGAGTTGAGACTAGAATGTAAATCTTGTAAGACTGTGACTCCGGCCCCAGGAATCATCTGCTCTTTTCACTTAGTAACAAATATGATGCGGGCAACAGGTGCTTCATCTTGACTTGGTTTAATCCTTTTTAACCTGCTGGGAGAGGTATTCTAAGCGCTCATGTACAAATGAGCAGGGGGTAGGCAAAGGCATTTATGTGTCAAATTATAGCTACACTTTCTGATAACGTGGCTTTATAAAGTTAGCTCAGATGAAGAAAAACGAAACCTCTGCCATTCCATGTTATTTCTCAACCATTCTAAGGTGGTAACCACCGGGGCAAGAACGAAACCCGTGCTGAATTCTTTTCTAGTTGAAGCGATGGTTTGCTGTGTATAGTGGTTGGTGTATTGTCACTGTTCACTACTGTGTCATTCTTGGTCACTGTAACACCAATTTTCATAAGCTTTTTGTTTGTTTCCCTCACATCTTCTCTAAACAAAATACATCTCATTTTCACTTGAGGGATGTAAGTTGGTTTCTCATGTGAAAGATTTTATGTGACATTTAAAAAAAGTCATTAAATGCCTTCCATGTGTAGGAATTTGTTCTAGGCAATGTACAAGGGGGGGCTGGTAGAAACTGTTCCCAAACTCTGGGATAATTGATAATTCTATCAATGGGAAAATGATTTATTTACCTGGATCTTCTATAGTTAAGTTCTACTTAGCTTAGCCAAGTAGAGCAGACATAATGTTCACCGCACTGAATGGCTCCATGACTTACATAAGAGCATTAAAAAAAAAATCATGAAGGCATGATCAAAGGAATAAAAATCACAAATAACATTGTTTTCAAACCTCATGCAAAAACAGAGTTAGGGAAAATTATAAATTAATGAGCTTTACCTTTATGTGTTTTATAAAG
The DNA here is from genome assembly GCF_022355385.1 of Mustela nigripes. Classification (NCBI taxonomy): domain Eukaryota; kingdom Metazoa; phylum Chordata; class Mammalia; order Carnivora; family Mustelidae; genus Mustela; species Mustela nigripes. Next base: position 6,569,852 of record NC_081566.1, read on the forward strand.
GGAAATCTCATTACTTTATAATCACTGGCTATATATCTGTAATTATTTATGAACACATACATCATTTACCCCGTCTATAGTTGTCAATCACCTGAATCAAATGTTATGAAGTGGAGCATTAAATATGGGAAAAATTGTTACAACCTACTAAGTAAATTTCAGTTACATTTTGTTGACTACTGTAACATTTGTATAGATACAGAAAGCATACTTTAAATATAACGGTCATCTTTAAGATTTGCTTGCTTGCCATATCATCCCTAAGAAAAACATATTTCTATCACAAAGAAAATAATTCTATCAATGGGAAAATGATTTATTTACCTGGATCTTCTATAGTTAAGTTCTTTATTAACCACTGAACAATGTCTGACCCTAGAAAAAGAAAAAAGAAAAACACAAATACTTGTGAACATTTGTTTATACATGTTAACTTTAAGAACGCTCAACTTTTGGCACTCATATTAGTAGGAAAGTTTGTTTTACGTTTTCGCATAGATCTTTTTTTTTTTTTTAAAATCAAAGTACAGTTGACACACGAGGCTACCCCAGTTTCAGGCGTACAATACAGTGACTCAGCAAGTCCGCGTGTCATGGGTGTGGCTCCACCTGTCCCCATCCGACACCATGATAATTCCACTGACTACAACCCCCTGTATCCCATTCTTCCCCATGACTTATTAATGGTGTAACCGGAAGTCTGTCTCTTCCACTCCCCTTCGGCCATTCTGCCATCCCTCCTCTGCTCTCTCCTCTGGCAATCATCACCAGTTGGTTCTCTGCATGTATTACTCTGAGTCTCTTTCTGCTTTGTTTCAGGATTCCACATATTAGTGAACTCCTACAGCATTTGTCTTCCTTTGTCTGACTTATGTCACTCCGTGTAATATCCCCGTGGAGGTCCATCCATCTTGCAAATGTGAAGAGGCGCCCAGGTGTAAACTAGTAAACTATTTAACACGAAATATTTAAACACGAAGGTGTAAAATGCTGGTACTGGACAAAACGATTCATTCATCTGTTCACTGGATGATTGCTTATTGAGTGTCCACTATGTGTGAAGCAGAGTTCTTAGCATGGGACCACCAGTACTTTGTAAGATGGTCCTTTTATCTACTCTCAAGCCAAACCAGATTTTTTCTTAGCTTTTGAAAACTCCTCTGTGTTTCAAGTCTCCGTGTCTTTACAGGACTATTCTCTTTGACCGAAATGTCTTACCACTATTTTCAAGACACTCAAGATTCATTTACACAATAGAACTTTCCTTGACCCTCATTTCTGTCCACTGAGTTTAAGTAACCTCCAGTGAAAGTGAAATGTTATCTGTGTAGTCCTGTATGGTGGCACAGATAAGAGAATGTTGCAACTGTTTATCTGAATAAAGTCCTTGAGTACCAAGTGAGGCGTCATATTCATCTTTCTGCATTTGGAAAAAAGCAAGTGTTTGATAATGTGTGATGAAAAAAAATGAGCAAATATAGGTTTTCACTTCATACAGAATACGGGAAGCAGGGTCTGCGGAAAATATAATGTTTGAGCTAGATTTGGATATATGAAAAATACAAAATGTAGTTACTGAAGGCCCATGTCAAAGTTAAAAGGGGGCCAGTAGGCAGCAAGAAATGACTGCATTCTTTCTTCACACCCCGTGCGGGGAATAACAGGACTGGGACACTAATAAGAGCGTTCACAGTGTGTTCAGCACATCTTGAATTCCAGGAGAAAGAACTAAAATTTTTTCCTATAAATCGGGCAGAGGAAGGGAGACATGGAACGTTCTGCTGTGTTTTGTTTTAAACAGAAGAACGACCTTATCAAAACAAGTTCAAGGAATTCGATTGGCAATGCATGCGGGAGTGCCTTGGGCCGGTCAGAGAGAAAGCAGGGAAGCCAGCATTTCCACTGGTTGAGATCCATGATTGAAAGGAAAATTACTGAACCAGTTCCATGTACAAGTGAATTAAAGCAAAATGAGAGTCTTGCTTCAGGACTTTATGACTAGTTAGGCATGGGGGTGGCCAGTGGGAGACCAGGAGGAGAACTCAAGGTTCCCAGGGCAGGATCAGGATGCAACGCGGATGGAAAGAACGGTGAAAATATGAGCAGAATGGGAGAATCATGAAGAGGCCTTGATTTACCCGAAATATTCCTCTACTTAAATTTGGTTTTCAGCATCACTCATTTCAACAAAAAACAGCCAAAAATACATATGAAAATAGTTGTGCATGTATAGTAAGCCTCATCAGGGCTGCATGAATGAAATTTTGTGTGACCTAAAATTCCACTCCCACCTCTCAGAACCTGGCTTCCATCGTGCCTGAGACGCAGCCCATGACTGACATTCACAGCGGCTACATAATTCTTGCTGCTTCCTGCAGAAAAGTTCAAAACTATCTTCAGAATAAACTTGGGGCACCTGGCAGCTGTGTCAGTAGAGCATGCAGCTCTTGATCTTGGGGTGGTGAGTTTGAACCCTATGTTGGGTGTAAAGATTACTATAAAAAATCTTTCAAAATAAAAATAAAAAAAATAAGATGTGTGTGCATTTTTTAAATGACTTCATGTGTTGAATCACTTGGATTCTTTTACAATGGTTACTTTTACAACTGCCATTACAACTTCATCCCGTGGACGAAGATGGAGTCACCTCGATCCTAAAGCAGCTGTAAGGGAAGGCAGAGAGGGAGACTGCTCACAAGAACACAGATATTTCTCAGTGTTATGTTCAGCCTTATAACCTAACTTATCTTGAACCATTGTCATCCCTATAAAAAATAGGAGGGGGACTCAGTTTTTCAACTAGGTACGTACAGATACTTGACCCCTGCAGAATTCCAGGTACCCAAATCTCACGCACTATTTTCAGGTACCTTGCTCATTTTCCATATTTGAGCATCGACTTGGGGAACATATGTGAGCAGCCGCTGGAAATTTTCCATTCTTTTGAAGAGAGCCAAACACTAGTTCCAAGACTATAATTTTCTCTTAGTGTGAAAAATGATTTAAAAATGCTTTTAGGGAAAGTTTTTTTTTTTTTTTTTTTTAAGGTTTCTTCTTTTTTTTTTCTGAGCAGAAAGAAATACAAAGAAGCTTAATTTGAAACTACATTTAACTCAGGAAACAGGAAACTTTCTTTCCTAGCCTCGATTTGAGCACTTCTGTTATGGTCATGTTCTTAGGGCAGCTCTGAAAGGGATGACTGGACCACTGGCAATATCACTTAGGAGATGTTCTTAGAGCGGTTTTATTGTTGTGTGTCACCCCAGTATCCTTATGGTTTTAACTTAGAACATTATGAATGACTTTATGGTTAAATATATACCCAAATCCACCATATTCGCCTGTCGTGCATGCATGAGAACAGGACCTTAACTCTCAGAGAGAGGCAGACACAGAGAGAGAAAAATGTCAGCATCTGGATGGAACCAGAACACTGAAAGAAAAATGTGGTATCGCAGGCACCTTGAGAATGACAATTCAGATTTAAAAGGGGTGCCTTACAGACAGGAGGGTGTAGGAAAGAAAGGCACATTTCCAGCAACATCCCAGCCTTTGTCTAACGAATAGATGAACAGATTTGTGTAAATGTACACATCCGGAGTATTTTAGACTTCCATCCATCTTTTTTTCTGAGGGCTTTGCAGTAAAATAGAGAATTTTTTGTTGTCTTTTTTGCTTTTTGGTGTTCTTTTTTTTCTTTAAAAAACGGCAATTGGGGAGCTTGGGTGGCTCAGTGGGTTAAAGCCTCTGGCTTCGTCTCAGGTCATGATCCCAGGGTCCTGGGATCGAGCCCTGAATTGGGCTCTCTGCTCAGCAGGGAGCCTGCTTTCTCCTCTCTCTCTGCCTGCCTCTCTGCCTACTTGTGATCTCTGTCTGTCAAATAAATAAACAAAATCTTAAAAAAATGGCAGAAGGGCTCTTGAACAGCTACAACATGAAGTTTGTTGAGAAATGCAATAATATCTTAAACCCCGAGAAATAAAAGAAAAACCTGTATGACTACAGCTTTTGGGAACTTGAGCCCTGAGCAGTATCTACACTCTTGCTTTGAATTCTTAGAGGTTACTCTTGTAGCTCTCACAGTTACAAAATTACATGCTCCCTCTCCTTAGCAGAAGAAGTAGAGGTTTTATTATGGCGCAGTCCCAGGAATCTGATTTGAACAATGAAAACCAGCCAAACAAACAGGCAAGGGAGTTCCTGGCACACTGCTCAGCATTGCCCACGTGCTGCATTGTTTCTGACTTCGATGATTTGCTGACACTATTCCGTCCCGATCCCTTTTCCTTCAGCCGATTCCAACTCAGTCCAGACAGTTCAGGTCACACAGTACCGACTCCAGGAAGCTACTCACCCCACCCTCCCCGCAGGAGGCTGTCATTGCTCTTTGGATCCCAAGCACCCAGCCCAGTGTCTGACATGTAAAAGCAGATTAGTAAGACGTTAAAGAAATGTATGAATTGATAACAAGGTTCCCTCTCCAGACCATTCTTGAAAAAACTTTACAAAAAGATGGTAGGTCGCCTGGGTGGCTCAGTGGGTTAGGCCACTGCCTTCGGCTCAGGTCATGATCTCAGGGTCCTGGGATCGAGTCCCGCATCAGGCAGGGAGCCTGCTTCCTCCTCTCTCTCTCTCTCTGCCTGCCTCTCTGCCTACTTGTGATCTCTCTCAGTCAAATAAATAAATTAAAAAAAAAAAAAAGATGGTATCCATCATGCAAAGGATATTTGGCCGGCATAAAATTTTCGTCGCTCATAATCACCTTTCGCGGTGATAATTTTCCCAGGTCAGTGCTAACCCTTTACCACTCCACCCATGATGAAAGCAAAGCAGTGAACGATGTCTAGACCCCAGTATTATTTCTCACCGAAACCTGAGTGCAAAAGGGCTCCCCCACTCTGCTGTGCTGCCAAGAGACACGGCGGAGCCAGACCCTGTGTCCTGAGCCCGCATCACTCCCACGGCAGCTGTGCTCCTCCTACGGGTGAGGACACACTCTCAGCTACAAGTGTCGGCCACAGCCAACCGAACCCTCAACTGCAGGTTCACAAACAGGAAAATACTGTGAAATGTTTGTACCTATGATATCGGAAGACTTTGTAAGCCACCAGAATGGTTATACTTTTGGTGTATATCCTTTACAAAATAATCTCTTTTTGTAAGTTCTGCTAAAGCCATTTGTGAAAACTTTAGCTCTTAATCAGCGGAAGAGGCTGAAATATTCCTGAGGTAAAGGCACTGACCTTTTGAATATTTCTCTTTCAGGAAAATATATAGGCTTTTTTTTTTTTTTTTTTTTTTTTTTTTTTGCTTGAGGCAGAGCTCCTAGGTTGTTTTTCCGAGCAGATCTTTAATTTTGATCATGACAATTTATCTGGATTTTTAAACTTTTTTTCTTTTAAAGATTTTATTTATTTATTTGACAGAGATCACAAGTAGGCAGAGGCAGGCAGAGAGAGAGGAGGAAGCAGGCTCCCCGCTGAGCAGAGAACCCAGTGCTGGGCTCGATCCCAGGACCCTGGGATCATGACCTGAGCCGAAGGCAGAGGCTTTAACCCACTGAGCCACCCAGGCGCCCTCTGGATTTTTAAACTTTGTTGTGTAAGTTCCATAAGCCATAAAAAGATTTCTTCAGACACAAAGCAAGGATTCTGGGGCCCCTTCAAAGCCTAACAAGCTGAGAGGAAAGGCAGCAGAAATGGCAAACAGCAAAGATGACAAGAATCCAAAGACACAAGGACATCGAGATGATCCTAAGGACGGCCGCCCACCCTCTCCCAGAATCAAGAAGATTACTGACCAAACAGAGCAGATTTTTTCCAAAGGGTGTTCTGAGCAACATCCCCTGTCTTGTGTATGAGATGGTGTGGGGACCTGTGCGAAACGCTGTGGAATTAGGCCACGGAAGGGAGAAGTGGTTCCTTGATGTGGCCTTTATTGAGATAAAGAACATTGTGAAAAATCAAGAGAAGGATGAGCTTGCAATGTTCCCTCGGAACGGAGGATATGGGATCCTTCTGAAGAACATTTTTAAAGTTTTATATTTTTTTCATTTCACAATTCTTTAGACTCACAAAAGATGCAATAAGTAATAAAAGTGTTAAGTGTGCAAATATAAATTTTGCATTAGGTAATACACTAGAACTTACCAACCATAAATGAGTGATTGATTGATTGATTGATTAATCAATTAATTAAGCTGCTAGGCATAAAGAAGAGATTTGAGATCATTCTTGTTCTGAGAACATAAACCCCTTAAAAGTAGACAGAGGCCATGTCTAGCTGTTAATGGTATCTCTGACGGACATATGAGATGGAGAAAACACGTACTGATTGATAAAACTTTCTGTTAGTGCAGTCTCAGCTGCCACAGGAAGTCAGAATAAATTGACATTTCCTGAGTTTTTCCTGCAGAATAGGGTATTTCGCATACATTTCCATGAAAAATCTCTACTTCAGATTTCAATAGTAAATTTTCAGAAGTGCAACAAATGAATATGTCCAGAACCAAAATAGGAATGAACCATCCAAAATGCATATCCAAATACGCCTCTCTCCTAATGGAAGTTTGCAAAGACCTTCTCGGCACCTGGATAGAGTCTGAGGACTTGCATGGCACACAAGGTCCTTCCTGGCTTACCTCCTTTTTCTACCTCTCAGCCTCGGCTCCCACACTTCCCCCTCCTGGATTTTATAACTTGAAGAGAATCAACCTGAACTTCTTTAACCATACGTAGCCTGATGCTTAATACTCTGGGCTTTTATAGACACTGTATATTCCAGTTGGAACAGCTTCCTCCACTCAAGACAATATCATATCCACTTCCTATGTTGAATACATAGTATCTACACCACTAGGTTGTAAAATCCTCAAGGACTTGAGCACGGTACCCAATAGAGTCTCAAGACCTACAAGTCAGGATTTGAACTGCATTTCTCAAAGACCGAACTCGGAATATAGTGCTCCTTAACACTTTGTAATCTTCCTGTATTTTGAGCTAGTTATTGAGATTCCTTAGCGATCATGGCTACTGAAACAAGCTTTATACTTTCAATGCTATAAAACTAAGAGTCACTTGGTATCTTTGGATGAAGAATGTCTTGTAAAATAATCAAACTTCTAATAAGCTACAGTTAAATTTGAACAGTACCTTTTAAACTAGAAAGCCTCCATTTTGAAAAAAAAGAATAGTTCTATATAGATAAATAGATGTGTCCTGTTGTCAACGATATTTATACTTAAACACGTCTACTTTGCCACATTTGGTCAATGAAGTTAATACATTCAGAGTTGAAAAGTAATTACACTGAGGCCCACACTACATTTTGGCAATTTCATATTTTTTTAATCATTTTAATACTTTAACGTTTGCTCTTTTTCTAATTTATTGGAATTATTTACATTGTTATATACATATTTTTCATCCCATTCACATCTGCACTGATCAGGACGTTTTGTATACTTTAAAAATTCTATTCCTAATGCTAGTATATTTCCTCGTATATACCGATTTTAAAGTCGAGCAAGCAAAAGCATGATGCATCATTAAACTTTTTAAGAATAGACCTACGTTCTAGAGAAGTTTAAGGTTCACATGATATTGAACAGAAAGTGCAGAGATTTCCCATACACCTCCTGCTCTCGCACAGGCATAGCCCTTCCTAGGATCAACGCCCCAGCCCTACATTTATTATATTTGATGAACCTGCATCGACCCTTCATTATCACCCAGAGTCCCCAGTTTATATAACTCACTCTCGGTGTTTGACATTCTGTGGGTTTAGATAAATTTATAACGGCACACGTCCACCACCTTGTATCATACCGAATAGCTTTACCACCCTGAAAATCCTCCTCACCGCACCGTCTCCGCTAACCTCCGTCAACTACTGATCTCTTAATTGTCTCCCAAGTTTTGCACTTTTTGGAATGCTATATAGTTGGAATCATGCAATATGTAGACTTTACAGATTGACTTCTACAGTTAGTAATATGCATTTGAATTTCTTTCATGTCTTTTCATGGCTTGATAGCTCATTTCTTTCCTAGCACTGAATATTATTACATTGCTTGAGGGTGCCAAGAAACACAATGGGGAAAAGATAATCTCTTCCATGCTTGGAAAACTAGAGAGTCACATGCAAAAGAATGAAGTTAGACCCCTGTATTATACCATACATGAATATCAACTCAAAATGGCTTAAAGATTTGAATATATGACCTGAAACCATAAAGATCTTTTTAGAAAACACAGGGAAAAGCTTCCTCAACATTAGCCCTGCCAATAATTTTCTGTGTGTGATACCAAAAGCTCAGGCAATGAAAGCAAAAATAAGTAAGTGGAAATAGATCAAAATGAAAACCATCTGAGCAGCAAAGAAAAGAATAAACAAAATGAACACATAATCTATTTCCTGGGAGAAAATATTTACAAACTATATACCTCATCATAAGGGGTTAATATCCAAAATATATAAGACTCATTCATCTCAACAGAAAAAAAAAGTTAACAACTTAACTAAATTATGAGCAAATGACCAGAGCAGATAATTTTTGAAAGAAGACATACAGGTGGTCAGCAAGCATTATGAAAAGGCTCTTGCCGAGAATGGGCTTTCTGCTCAACAGGAAGTCTGCATTTCCCTCTCCTTCTGTGCACTTGTTCTCTCTCTCTCTCTCTCTAAATTAATAAAATCTTTAAAAAATAAGAAGAAAAGTTTCTCGGTCATCAGAGAAATGCAAATCAGAACCACAATGAGATTATCACCTCACAACTGTTAGGATGGCTGTTATAAAATGAATAAATAAACTATAACAAGGATGTGGAGAAAAGGGAACCCTTCTACACTGCCGATGGGAATGTAAGTTGGTACAGACAAGAGGGAAAACAGCATGGAGATTCCTCAAAAAATTAAAAATAAAACTACCATATGATCCAGCAATCCGTTGTCTGGTTATACACCCAGAGGAAATAAAATCAGTGCTGCAAAGAGAGATGTTCCCTCCCACATTCACTGCAGCATCACTCACAAGAAGCAAACCACGAAAACAACCCAAGTGTCTACTAATAGAGGAATAAAGAAGAGGTATGATAGGATAGTATTCAGCCTTTAAACAAACAAACAAACAAAAAAAAAAAGAAAGAAAGAAAAAAGAAAAAAAGAAGGAAATCCTGCTATTTGCAAGACACAGAAGAACGTTATAATAAGTGAAATAAGCCAGACCTAAAGATACGAATAGTGCAAGGCCTCGCTTACACGTGCAAGCTAAAAACGTTGGGACTCAGAAAAGCAGAGAACAGAATGGTAGCTGCTAGGGACTAGAGGCTGGGAGGTGTGAGAACGGAAACAAATTGACCAAAGGGCACGAAGTTTCAGTTATACACTACAGATTCATTCTGGAGAGCTAGTATATAGCATGGCCACTATAGTTAATAGTTCTGTTTTGTATACCTGAAATTTGCTACAAGAGTATATCTGAAGTGTTCTCACAACATAGAATGTCACCATATGAGGGGACAGATATGTTAACTAGCGTGATTGCAATAATCATTTCACAATGTCTATACATATCAAAAGATCACATTGGGGGCACCTGGGTAGCTCAGTGGGTTAAGCTTCTGCCTTCGGCTCAGGTCATGATCTCAGGGTCCTGGGATCCAGCCCCGCACTGGGCTCTCTGCTCCACAGGGAGCCTGCTTCCTTCCCCCTCTCTCTGCCTGCTGCTCTGCCTACTTGTGATCTCTCTCTCTCTGTCAAATAAATAAATAAAATCTTAAACAAAAATCACATTGTATACCTTAAATATATACAATTTTTGTTTCACCTCAATAAAGCTTAAGTGGAAGAGTAAATACAAGAACAGGGAAGAGAACTCCCTAATCTTCTCTCTGTCAGGTGAGGACAGAACAAGTGGGCAGTCGGTAGTCTGGAAGATGGCTCTTACCAGAACCCAACCAGGTTGGCACCCCAATCTTGGACTTCCAGTCTCCAGAACTATGAAAAATAAATTTCTGCTGCTATAAGCTATCCAGTTTATGGTGACTAAGCCTGAGCTACCTAAGATGAAGGACAAGTTCCAGGTTTGGCAACTATGACTAAAGTTGCTAAAAGTATCTATGAGCAGATTTTGTGGGGATGTAAGTTTACAATTCCTTTGAGTAAATACAATGGAATGCAATTGCGTGATTGTAGGGTACGTGCATGTTTAGTTTTGTAAGAAATCACCAATCCATTTTCCAAAGTGGCTGTACCATTTTGCATGGTATACAAATGGTATTTTTTCTCTCTCTGTTTCTGCCTTTCTCTCATAGTTAAGGTCTTGCTGTCATACATGCACAGTAGGTGAGTATGGGGCATTTGGGTAGATATACCATTGCACTAACAATGGACTTTTTTTTTTTTTTAATGTAGGAACCGCCAAAATTTTGGTGTTTAATATTTAACAGCACGACTGACCAAGGTCCAAGATGTGGAGTTACCAAGTTCAAGACACTGGGGGTAGGATCGCACTACAGACTGACTATACAGCACGTGGGAAGAAGAACACACACTTCAGGGGAGAAAACCTGTCTACACACAGCAGTTCCTTCAAAAAGCCGTTCAGTCTTCTCTCGGCTTGTGAAAATGCTGTTCCGGACTTCAGGGGGAATTATTGTTCTGCATTCGGTATTATCACTGCTCTGGATTTTGGCTGTTCTAGTGGGTGTATAGTGGTATCTTGCTTTAATTTACATTTTTTGATGGCATATAATGTGGAATAGCATTTCACATGCTTATTTGCCATTTGTATATCTTCCTTGGTGAAGTATCTGTTAAGGTCTTTGGCTCATTTTTTAATCAGGCTATTTAAGGTTTAAGAGTTCTTTGTATATTTTGGGTAACAGTCCTTTATCAGATGTGTCTTCTGCTACTATTTTTCTTCTAGGCTATGTCTTATCTTCTCATTCTCTTGATACTGTCTTTAACAGAAGTCTTTAATTTTAATAATGTCCAGCTTATCAATAATATCTTCAATGGATCATGGCTTTAGTGTTGTATCTCAAAAGTCCTTGCCATACCAAAGGTCACCTAGGTTTTCTCCTGTGTATCTTCTAGAACCTTTATAGTTTTGCATTTTGCTTTTAAGTTCTGTGATCTATTTTGAGTTAACTTTTCTGAAGGGTAAAAGGTCTGTATCTAGTTATTATTATTGTTATTTTTACTATTATTATCATTTTAGCAGGTGGATATCCAGTTGTCCCAGCACTATTGCTAAGGACTGTCTTTGTCTCATCATACTGCCTTTGCTCCTTTGGCAAGAATCAGCTGACTACATTTACATGGATCTGTTTCTGGGACCTCTGTTCTGTTCCACTGATATATTTGTCTATTCCTTCACCAATACCACAATGCCTTGGTTACTATACCTTTATAGTAAGTCTGGAAGTCAGTCGTCCAAATCTGTTCTCCTCTTTCAAAGTTATGTCAGCTACTTTGGATCTTTCACCTCTCCATGTACATTTTAGAATCAGTTTGTTCATAACCATGAACTAATCCACTGGGGTTCTGATTGGGATTCCACTGAATCTATAGATCCAGTTGGGAAGAACTGATACCCCAGCAATACTGAATCTTCCTACCCATGAATGGGGAATCTCCTTTCATTTATTTAGTTCTTTTTTGATTTCTTCCATTAAGTATTCGTTTTCCTCATACGGATATTCTACACACACTGTTTAGATTTATACCTAAGTTTTTCTTAACTAAGCTTCTAATTTCTAGGTATTTATAGATTCACACAGTTTTAAGAAGTAATACAGAGAGATCTCATGTATCCTTTACACAACTTACACCAAAAGATAACATATTGCAAAACTATATTACAATATCACAACCAGGATTGTGACACCGATACAGAGAAGATACAGAACATCTCCATCGCTACAAGTGTCCCTTGCCATGCTCTTTTATAGTCACACTCAATTGCTATTAACCCCCGGCAACCATGAACCTATTCCCTCTTTCTGCAACTTTGTTATTTTAAGAGTATTTTTAAATGGAATCATACAGTACATAATTTTTCGATAGTGAATTTTTCACTTACTCAGCATGTCACTGGAGATTTGCCCAAGTTGTTGCAAATACCAACAGTTCATTCCTTTTTATTGCTGAGTATTAACACTCTGGTATGAGTGGACCAGTTTAATCATCCACCTGTAGAAGGGCATATTTGTCAGTTTGGGGTATTACGGATAAAGATGCAGAAGCTATACACATTTCTGGGCAGACTTTTGTGTAAATCTTTTTATTTCTCTGGGATAAACACCTGCAACTGCAGGTGTTTTTGTTTGTTTGTTTGTTTGTTTTTGGTAAAGAAATGGCCAAACAATTTTCCATAGTGTCTACTTTCCACAGCTGTTCTGACAATGGCAATAGCTCACTGTCATTTTAATTTGCATCTTCTTGATGGCTAATGATGCCGGCATGTTTTCATATGCCCATTTGATGAAGGTATATCATTTTTGGTCAAAATGTCTCTTTCATGTCTTGGTTTATTTTCTAATTGGATTGGTTGGTTTCTTGAACTATTGATTTTTCAGAGTTCTTTACATATTCTAGATACTAGAATCTTGGAGATACAGCTTGCAAATATCTGCTTTCATTCTGGTGTTTGTATTTTTATTATTTTTTAATTTTTTGAAGGATTTCCTTATTTACTTTAGAGAGGAGGGGAGGGGCAGAGGGAGAGAATCCTGAAACAGATACCCTGCTGAGCACAGAACCTACCACAGGGCTCCATCCTCTGCCCATGAAACCAAGAGTTGGACGCTTAACCAACAAAGCCACCCAGGTGTCCCTCTTCTCACCCTTTTAACAAGGTCTTCAGCAGAACAAAGTTATTCAATTTTTATGAAATCCAATTTATCAAGTTTTCTTTTATACATAATGTTTTCAGTGTCAAATCTAAGAACTCTGCCACTAGAGACCCCAAAATTTCTTATTTCACTTACTAAATGTTTGTTTCAATTTTTATATATTAAGTCCATGATTTATTTTGTGTTCATGCTTGCATAAATGTTGCATAAGACTTAGGTTGAGGTTCTTCTTCTTTTTTTATTTTTTTTAAGATTTTATTTATTTATTTGACAGATAGATCACAAGTAGGCAGAGAGGCAGGCAGAGAGAGAGGGAGAAGCAGGCTCCCTGCTGAGCAGAGAGCCCGATGTGGGGATCGATCCCAGGACCCTGAGATCATGACCTGAGCCAAAAGCAGAGACTTAACCCACTGAGCCACCCAGACACCCCCCCCCCTTTTTAATTGGCTTCTGAATGTCTAATTGTTCCATCACCAGTGTTCAAAGGTAGATCTTTCTTCAATTAAATTGCTTTTCTACCTCTGTCAAAAATCCATTGGGCTTATTGGTGTGGGTCTGTTTGTAGGTTCTCTAGTCTCTTTCATTGATCTTTAGGTTTCCCTCCACAAATACCAAACAGTACTGATTATTATAGTTACATGATAAGTCTGGATTATATAATATAAATATGTAATAAAGTTCTCTCACATTATTCTTTTTCAAGAGTGTTCTAGTTATTCTATTTCCTTTGCTCTCCATATAAATTTTAGAATCCTCTTGCCTATATCTGCAAAATAATCCTTGTAGGATTTTGATAGAAATTGCACTAAACTTTTATATCCATTTGAGGAGAACTGATATCTTTACAAGGTTCTGTCTTCAAATCTATGAACATAGTATATCTCTCCATGTATTTATATCTTCTTTTATTTCTGCTTTCAGTATTTTACAGTTTCAGAATACAAATCCTGTACATATTTTATTAGATTCATAAGTAAGTATTTAACTTCTGAGTGCTTGTAAATGGTATTATATTTTTAATTCCAGCATCTACATGGTCTTTGTTAACATACAGAAATACAACTCACTTTTACATATTTAAGGTATATCCTACTAACCTGTTAGATTCAGTTTTTGGCTACAGGAGTTTTTGTAAATGCCTTGGGATATTCTATGTAGAAAATTATATTATTTGCAAAATAGGGAAAGTTTTTTTAAAGCAATTTAATCTATTTATTTAACAGAGAGAGAGAGAGAAAGAGAGAGAGCATGCACAAGCAGGGGGAACAGCTGGCAGAACAGGCAGAGGGAGAAGCAGGCTTCCCGCCAAGCAAGGAGCCTGATGTAGGACTTGATCCCAGGACCCTAGGATCATGACCTGAGCTGAAGGCAGCCATTTAACGGACTATGCTACCCAGGCATCCTGGTTTTTTCTTTTTTTATTATTTCCCTTTCTGATGTGTATGTTTTTTATTTCACTTTCTTGTCTTATTGTCCTGTTTAGAACTTATAGCATTATGTTGTAAATCCTTGCCTTATTCCTAATCTTCTGGGTACAGTATTCAGACTTTACCATTATGAAGAATGTAAGCTGTACTTTTGTTTCGTAAATGCTCTTTATCGAGGTGAGGGAATTCTTTCTTCTTCTCCCACTTTTAGTTTTTTGCTATAAATGAGTGTTGACATTTGTCTAAAAACCTTACTGTATTGATTGATATAATTTTGTGATTTTTAAGATTATAATGGTGGATTACATTGATTAATTTTTGCATATTTAACCAGTCTGCATGACTGAAATAAACCCAGTGGTCATTGCCTGTAATTATTTTTATACATTGCTAAAATTTTGCTAAGAATTACATCTATATTCATGAAATATTTGTCTGTAGTGTTCTTTTTGTATTTTATTTTCTTTCTCTGGTTTTGGCATCAAGGTGATACTAGCATCTTCCTAAGATTAATGGGGAGGGTTTCCACCTCTTCAGTCTTCTGGAAGAGATTACATAATATCAACATTAATTCTTTCTTAAAATATTTGGTAGAATTCCCCAGCGAAGCCATATGGATCTGCCGATTTCCTTTTTAGAAATTTTTAAATTGTGAATTAAATTTTCTTAATAGTTTTCAAAACTATTACTCAAATTATTTGTTTCATGTTGCCTGAGTTATGATAGTTTGTGTTTTTTTAAGGAATTGATCCATTCTGTGTAAGTTTTCAAATTATATGTGCAGAGTGCTTTGTAGTATTCTTTAAACATTTTTTAAAATTTTATTTCTTTTTTTTTTCAATGTTACTAAAGTTCCAAGTTTTTTTCAATGTTCCATTGTTTATGCACCATACCCAGTGCTCCATGCAATAGGTGTCCTCCTCAATATCCACCACCAGGGTCACCCAACCCTACCCTTCTCCCCTCCAAAGCCCTCAATTTGTTTCTCAAGTCCACAGTCTCTCATGGTTTGTCTTTTAACCTTTTGATGTCTGCAGGGTTTGTACTAATTTCCTGGTTCATTCCTGAAAATAGTAATTTGTGCCTTCTCTCTTTTTTCTTTGACAGCTTTACTACAGATTTGTTGAAGTAATCTTTAAACAAACAAAAAACACAGCTCTTTGTTTCATTGATTTCCTTAATTTTTTTCTGTATCCAATTTCATTGATTTACGCACTTATCCTCATTTCTTTCCTTCTACTCGCTTCGGGCTCACTTTACTCTTCTTTTTCTAGATTCTTGAGTGGAGAGTACAAATCACCGATCTGAAACATTTCCTCTTTTATAATGTATATATTTAGGTTATAAATTTCTTTCTCAGTGCTTCATGAGCAATGTCCCACAAATTTTAGCATGTTGTATTTTCATTTTCTTTTGGTTCAACGTATTTTTAAAATTTTCCTTGAGATGTTCGTGTTGACACATTGATTATGCAGAACATGTTTCATTTGAAACTATTCATCGATTTTCCTTTTAGCTTTCTGATTTCTCATTTGCTTCTATTATGGTTGGAGAATAGACTTTGTATAACTTCTATGCTTTTAAGATTATTCTGCTATGTTATTCTGCCCACAATTTGGTCTGTTTTGGTAAATGTTTCATATGAGCCTGGTGAAAGTCTGTGCTTTGCTGTTGTTGGTTGGAATATCCTATAAATGCCAATTATATCAAGTTGACTGATAGTGTTGTTCACGCTATCTACTTCTTTACACGTGGATAAGATTGGATAAGAAAATCCAAGGAGGGTATTCTTCCTGCTTGATCTATCTATTACTGTTAAAAAAGTGTCAAAGCTTTCATTTGTCATAGTGGAGTTGTTTAATTTTTCATTCAGTTCTATCCATGTTGTCTCACTTATCTTAAACACTCATGTTTGATTAAACTCTTTATTCAATACCCCTCCTTACCTCTTTACTTTTCCTTGTGTGAAATTATTATACTTACTCCAGGTTTCTTCACTTAAACACTGCATGATATCTTTCTCCTACTTCTAATTTTCAACCTGCCTGTATTATTACCTTTTTGGGGTCTCCCTCCCACTCTTGGACCTGCCTCAAAGCAAAGCATTTAAGAATCTACTCACTTGATCTTTAAAGAAAATTCATTTAGCACTCCTCCAGGCAACATGAAAATAAGATAAGAAAAACATTATTTCTATTCAGAAGAGGTCTACTTCTTAGTAAGAGGAAATAAAGGAGTAGGAAGTTGGACCATTCTGACCCTAAGCCTTTATTCCAATTCAGAGCTGGAAACCCTGAAGAAGTCATATAACTTGTAGAGCTCTATTACACATTTGCAGTCTCTACCTTTCTTATTGGTACTGAGTAATTCATTTATTTGTTCATGCATACGTACTATGTAATAATGGGAACACTGACACCCTGGAAAGAAAAGGTAAAATGAATATGATGGTAACTCACAAAGAGCTAACTGAACTGTAATTGAGGCAAGGGAACTGATGGTATGTCACAATGTGGCAAAAGTTGTGGTGGATCTAAGAACAGCCCTCTGCAGAGCAAGTACACGGGGTCAAGTACACGGGTCCCTAACATGGATTGAGAGAGAAGGAGGAGAGGAAATACCAAGGTTGGCTCCCACCCCCTTCTTTATGGAGCTGTTCCAATCTTGCTCTGCTGGTTCAAATTTCTCTATGAAGTTGCTCAAAAATGAAAGCAAAATATGGAAGTTTAAGGTAACTAAAGCGTATAGCCCTATTTTTACTAAGGTATAATTTATACACACTGATGTTAAGTATAAAATCCGGTAAATTCTGACAAATGTACAAACCAGCTCAATTAAGTACAGGACATTAGCATCATCATACTAACTTAAATACCCATATGGTTGCTTCCAGTCAAGATGGCCCCATGCACTGGCAGAGAACACCAGGATTCTCATTTCTAGCACCATATTCCCCGAACTTTACAAAACAAAATGTCACGGTATGTACTTGTGTCTGGCTTCTTTTTGCTCAATAAACAATTTTTGATAGTCATTGTATTATTGTATGCACCAGTGCTCCTTCTAAGTGCTGAGTTGTTTCCGTTGAATGAATATATTACAGTTTGTTTATAGACCTTCGTGCTATTTCTGGTTTGTGGTCATTGTAAATAAAACTGCTGTAAACATTCATGAGCATGTCTTAATGGGGACATATGTTTTCATTTTCTTTTCTTTTTTTTAATTTTCTGTGAATACCTTCCGTCATCTTTTGACAAAACAGAGAACGTAGTATTTCTGAGCCCTAAAAGTCCAAAGGTGGGAATGAAAATGCCAGTAGTATGAGTGGGTCAAAGAAATCTCAGTCTGATACTCAAGTGGCCTGAATTATAATGTCCCATTGCCTCTCACTTCTATTAAAATATGGAGCTTAACAAATATTAACTCCATCAATTTACTGCGTTCAGGATGAATATGTCTGTTTTTAATTCTGCCCTCTCTTCTTTTCTCCCCTTTTTTTGAGGAAGAGGCTTCTACTTTCCCGTCCAAGGCAACCCCCTCCTTGTCTTCTTATTTTCCATCTCCCCAAGAACTTTACTGTACTTTGCCCTCAGGTCTTTTCCATATTTAAAAAAAACAAAACTTCAAAGACAACAGTACGGCCCTCGCACTCCAGCAAGTGAGAAGATATTGCACAAACAATTCTACAATTAAATATATAACGAAAGTGACAAATGTTGTGAATGCAAAGTAAAGGGAACAAGGAAAGATGAAAACAAAGAATCCCGATTTACTCTGCAAGCTTGGGAGGCTTCTCCGAGCACCTGATAGAAAGTGTTGCACTGTGGCGGGGTGGCGGGGGGGTTAGATTGCAGCCACGGAAGGCCCCGCAACAGAGAGGGCAGAATCAGCATGAAAGTCCAAGGGATGCAATGTAGGCAGGAAGGGAAACAAAATCTTTTTTTGAGATGGAAAGAAAAAGTACGACTAGAAAGTGAAGGTATTTTAAAAAGTGGAAATTGGTATGTGGATGCCTCAACTTTGCCTCTGCACTGGGAAGCGTAACAGTTACTTGAGGCAGCTGTGGGGAACACTTGGAATTGGAAGAAAGACGGAAGAACGAAAGCGCCTGTATGAGAAGACAAGCAGGAGAGGCTGCGGGGGCAGCAGCAGTGCAGGGTCTGCTGAGACGCTTGGCCGGGGCAGGGGGGGAGCACGGGATCCGGGCTCTGGACGGCCTCCCTACCCCCTCATCAGTAACCCCTTCATTCTCCCCTCTGCATCCCCCCGCCAACCCCCTCCCTCCCCACCACCTCCCACTGTGCCAACCCCCAATCCTCCTCACCACCCTGCCAACCCCCATCACTCCCCCATCACCCCCACCCTGCCGGGCCCCTGTCAATCCCCATCACCCCAACCTGCCACCCTTCCCATTACTCCATCACCCCCAACCCTGCCAACCTGCCAACCCTGTATCATTCCCCCTCCCCATCCCCCCATTCCTCCCCCCAACCCAGACACACACACACACACACACACACACACA